>NC_133532.1:11592688-11806949 GCF_048544455.1 Silene latifolia
GAAATCGTAAGAGCATGTGAGAAACGAAGAGTGGAGTACATACATACCTTGTAAGACCTTTTCAAAGATAAGAGGGTGTTGAGCAAGATGGCATAAAAGATAAGCAATAGCGGAACTAGTACTATAAAACCCGGCAAACAAATAACCAATAAACTTGCTAGCAATTTGCTGGTCACTGTAAACCTGGCCGTTAGCTTGGGCGGCCAGGAGTATTTGACCCAACACGTCATCTGTTGGCGACATTGTTGTCGCTTCCTCCCTCCTTTGTTTCACTATATCCGCTATCATCTCTCGAACTTTAGGGCTAGCTTTGTTTGCCTTATAATAAGGTGTCCCAGGGAAATTAACTGGGACAGTGAAGATGTTATCAGACAGGATAAAGAATTGCTTGGCGAGTTGCCTTATTTGTTCAGGAATGGAGTTTGAGTAATCCAGAAATACCCTACAAGTTAAGTAAAAGGTAAATTCTTTTGTAAGAGAGTGAATTTTCAGCTCTTTGTTAGTATGGGGAACCCAGTAACTATCTATGTGCTCACGTGTAATGGAATCGATTACATTAACATGATCTCGAAGGGTGTCGAGCTTGAAAAATTTGTGGATGGGGTCGTCAAGTAATTGCCATGACAACTGTAACTCAGAGTTTTCTGGGTAATTTTGTAGACTTAGAAGTTTGGATAGCGAGTCGGGTGCCCATATCTTGAAAAATTTACCATCCTTAGAGAAAACGAATTTATTTGCGGCAGGGCCGCATATGAAAACTACATTATGCCCGAAGAAATATGTTCTGAAGATGGTTGTCGAGTATTTGGTCATTTTTTTGCGGATGAAGGATGTGGGGGAAGCGACGTAGGACAATGTTTCGCCGATGATGGGCCACCCGGTTTTTCCAGGAGGGAGATTATATTTGCGTTTGTAAAATAATTTTTGAGAAAGTAAGAAGACAATGAATAGGATTGTTGCCAAGCAACAACCTAATATCAACAACGGAACCATGATGGATATTTGGACCTTGTTGCTTAGTAATTCATCACGTCTTTTCGATTGCTATTTAAAGATTCATACGAGATGCTTTCTGGTGACTAATTATTTTTTATTTATTTTGTGTTTCATGCCTTATAATAATTCAAATATGTTGTCAGAGGATTCATATTTCTTCAATATATGATACTCGCTCGGTCTCGGTCATTTGTCATACTATTTTATTTTGGGTATATCAGTCAATTGTTGTGCTTTCCATTTTAAGAATAAACTTGATGGACAATTTGGTCATTCACACACAATTTGGTCCACTTATCATTTACTAATTGACCCCCCTCCTTGATCTTTGTGCCAAAACCAAGACAATAATTAACCGGGACGAAGGGAGTATGAATGTATGATTATGTGGAGGACTAACATTATGAAAATGGGATTAATTAAATAGTAAAAGAAGAATGACATACATAATATTGTAAGATACTCCGTTGTTTAGGGAAAATCACATTTAACTTACTTTACTTTTGTTTTAAATGATTGTACTTATATCTCGAGCAGTGGCGTTTCTAGGGTTCTAATTATGGGGGTTCAAGTTTTGCCGTATACTTTTTTCATGAAAAATTTATATTGCAGTTTCAAGGCAATTTTTTTAATATTATGTTAATTATAAAAAGACAATGTTAAAAATAATAAAATATCCACTTGATAACTTGAGTTAGAAAAAAATATGAAAAAATACGGAATAGTAAATTATTATCAACGAATAATATTGCATGATAACATATTTTATATACATTTATAGGACGGGGATAATAAAATGAAGTGAATATAGTAATTTATATGATCAAATATTAAGGAATACCCAAATTTTATAGAGGAATGTAAAGGAAAAATAAACGAGAAAATTTTATAGAGGAGTGTAAAGGAAAAATAAACGAGAAAGCTAAAAAGATAAAATTTGAGGGAAAACTTACGAAATATGAAAATGAACACTTAAAATGGAAAGAAAATGCGTACCATCGAGACTGGACCCCCATTCTCTCGCTGAGACTACTTGCATTTTACCACCAATGCATAATAGTTGACATAAAATTTTCATATATTTCCCAATGGCGCTCAATTGAACCCCATTAATCCCCATTGAAAATGTCACTGATCTCAAGTGAGAATCGAACTCCGACTTTATGATTGAAGTTAAAAAACTTTTACCATTTAAGCTAATTCTTGTCCTCTGACTCAAAACTTCATGTAACTTTGAAAGTGACCCAATTTTTTACCCATGTGATATTGACCCAATTTTTTACCCTTTTTCTTTTGTGAAAAATGATTTTTCACCTATGACAGTGACCCAATTTTTACAAGATCCAATAGACTTGGTCACTTCTCGAACCGACAATTTTTTTATCAATATGATAAGAACCCTTTTTTTTCTTTTTGTCACCAATTAGTATTTTGACCAATTATATATCGTTTTTTCTTTCTACATCATTGACAAAGACTTCCGCATTTGATTCTAGAATCTCCAATGTAATACTCCCTCTATTCTATTTTTATTGTCAAATTCAACTAAAAGTCATATTTAAGAAAATTTGGTAAAATACCATAAATGTCGCTTGACCAATATACTAAAATACAAAACATGGGTGATTAATAAAATCTAGGGTTTCTCCTAGGGTTCCTGTCTGGGTCTAGCTTTAGGTCTTAGGTTTCTCCTTCTGTTCGAGGCTCTTCTCACGTCCTCCGCGTGGGTTTTTGGCTTCTTTTGCTTTTGTTTTCGATTGTTTTGTGCAGGTTGCAGAAAGGTTTTGATCCGATGGCTTCTACTTCGAGCAAGGGGAAGGGAATCATGTGTGATGGTGATGGTGGGACTGGGAACGATTTTGTCTGGGATGGGGGCTCAGAGGAGGAAGAGAAGGGACAGCTGATGCTTGTTGGGAAAATTTGGACGCAGAAAGTGATCAATGCGAAGGCGGCCATAGAGACGATGATCAGACTATGGAATCCTTTGAAATCCATTATTGGCAACGTGATTGACGCTAAAGACAAGACCTTTGTTTTTCGATTTGGGGCTATGCGAGACAAAGAGAAGGTGCTAGCAAATCAACCATGGCATTTTGACAAATTCGTATGGTGCTTCAACGAACCTAACACCGCGGGTAAGATTACTGATACTGTTTTACATCAATTGCCAATGTGGGCGAGAGTGTATGACCTTCCCATCTCGGATAAGAAAAACGAATCGAATGCGAGGAGGATAGGGTCGATGCTAGGGCAGTTTATTAGTATGGAATTAGGGCCAAACCCAGAGATGGATAGGGCAATTCGGCTCAGAATTCTTCACGACGTGAGAAACCCACTACATGCTTTTGTTCCGATTAAAATGCAAACTGGACAAATGGTGAAGTTTGATGTTGAATATGAGAGACTACCAACATACTGTTATGGATGTGGAACTCTTGGCCATGGGGAGAAAGATTGTGACGATGGTCCCTACGAGGAAGACGAGCTTCGTTATGGGGAATGGATGCGTGCTTCCCCATGGAAAATTACTAAGACAGCCAAGGAGGGGAATGGGAAAGCTATGCGATGTCTACAGGCTAAGTTCGATAATCAAGGAAGGAAAGATGAGGAGGATGAAATTGCAAAAATGATAGAGAAGCTTCAGCATATTGCTGTTGGCTTTAAAAACAAGAAGATGATGGAGGGGAAGTGCATGGGTGCAGAAGGGGGGACTGAACTGTTAAAGGAGGGAGGGGAGGAAAGACGGAGTGGGGGTCAGAGGGAGAGTGAAACAGGGAATGGGGCTCCTAATACCGAGAAGAGGCAGGAAGAGAGGTGTGTGGGAAAGGAGATGACTGTGGCAAGGGTGGAGGATGTGTGCGTGGATAAGGGTGCAGGGACAGAACAGAGGGAGTGGAGTGGTAGCGATATGGAGATGGATGTAGGAGAGAGGTTCGGTTTTGGCCATAAGGTGGGGCATGAGGGTGAGGGGAGTCTGGTGGGAGGGATGGGAGGTAAAGGGGTAAAGTGGACACGGATACCGAGGGCGAGTGAAGTGTCAAATTTTGACGAGCTGGGTGTGGATGTTGGGGGGAAACGAGACAGAGAAGACGATGTTCGGGGTGGACAAGTGAAGAGGTCGAAACAAAAGAAAGACGGGGGCGTCACTATACCTGAGGCGGTGGTTGAGGGAACTCAACTTCGCCGGGCCCAATGAGTCTTTTGAGTCTCAACTGTCGGGGTTTGGGCCACCCCGAACGTGTTGGCGCGCTCCGTCATTTACTACGACGGGAGGCCCCGGCCATGGTGTTTTTTTGCGAGACGAAGCTAAGTGGTCGTTAAATGAGGACTGTCCGGGCAAAATTTGATGGGTATGAGGGAATGGAAGTGGATAGTGTGGGAAGGTCGGGAGGTCTCGCTTTTTGGTGGAAGAAAGGACTGAGGTGCGAGTTCGTATCGGCCTCGGTTCATTACATGGATTTTGTGGTTCGAGATGAGGAGGGTGACTGGAGAGTAACTGGTTTCTATGGATGGCCTACGGTGTCAGATCGTCATCTGTCATGGCAGGTGCTTCGTATTATAGGGAGGCAATCTAACTTGCCTTGGATGTGTGTGGGTGACTTTAATGAGATTCTTTTTGCAAATGAGATGAAGGGAGGAAGCCGTGCCCAATGGCAAATGAACAACTTTCGTGATGCTGTTGACGTGTGCGGCTTGGTGGACATACAGTTCGAGGGCGATGCTTTCACATGGGACAATGGGCAAGCGGAGGATGCTAATAGACAGTGCCGGATTGATAGGGCTATGGGAACTAATTAGTGGCTTGATAGGTTCCCGTATGCTCGTTTGATCCATCTTGAGCGAGAATGGTCTGACCACTCACCTATTAAATTGGTGCTTGACAGAAGAGATGTGAAGAAGGAATATATGCACAAATTCCGATTTGAGCAAATGTGGGTTGGGGAAGAGGGTTGTGAGGATGCAATTCAAAAGGGCGTTGATCGTGGGGGAGGGGATATGATGCATACACTTAGCTCTTGTGCGAGGGAGCTTCAGGCATGGAAAAAGATTAGCATTGGGAAGGTTGTGAAGGCTATTGCGACGAAGAGGAGGCAGATTGCTAAACTTAATGAGGGGGGGCGTTCGATTGCTGAGGTTAAGAGAAGGCGGAAATTAGTGAGTGAAGTGGCTGATCTTTGTAGACAGGAGGAGCTATTCTGGAGGCAAAGGTCGAGAGCTCTTTGGCTCAAAGATGGGGATCGTAATACGGGGTATTTCCACCGGCAAGCTGGGCAGAGGAGAACCAAAAATCATATTGGGAAATTAGTGGATGATGGGGGGGGGGGCGGTGCGTGTGGGTGAAGAAGCGGTTTCGAGGGTGACGACTAGCTATTTCGAGGGTCTTTTTAAGGCATATGGGCAGCGGGACTTCGGGGATATTTTCAGTGGGGTTGAGGGGCGTGTGACGGAGAATATGAATGGTCTATTGCGGCGTGAATACCAGGCAGAGGAAGTTCTTGAAGCGTTAAATCAAATGCATCCGCTAAAAGCCCCGGGACCGGATGTGATGAATGGATTGTTCTATCAAACGTATTGGCATATTGTGGGACCGCTGGTTACGAGTTCAGTGATCGGGTTTCTGAAAGGAGAACCCATGCCGGATGAATTGAACCATACCCATATTGTTTTAATCCCAAAGAAAAAAGCGCCGGATAAAATTCAAGATTTTCGACCTATTAGTTTATGCAATGTCATATATAAATTAATATCAAAAGTATTAGCTAATCGGTTGAAAGCTTTTCTTGGTGATATTGTCTCGGAAAATCAAAGCGCTTTTACCCCAGGGCGTCTTATATCGGATAATGTTTTAATCGCTTTTGAGCTTTTTCATCACATGAAACTTTCGAAGAGTTCGACTGGGGCCATGGCTGTCAAGCTGGATATGGCTAAAGCTTATGACCGAGTGGAATGAGATTTACTGGAAGGCGTTCTTAGGGCGATGGGTTTTGATAGGCATTGGGTGGGGCGTGTTATTGAATGTGTCTCGATGGTTTCTTCAGCTGTGCTTATTAATGGGACGGCAAATGAGGTGTTTAGACCGGAGAGGGTACTTCGACAGGGAGACCCTCTGTCTCCGTATCTTTTTATCCTTTGTGCAGAGGTTTTATCGAGTCTTGGGAGACGAGCTGTTGAAAATAATGTCCTAAGGGGGTTTCAAATTTCTACCAATGCGCTTTTAATTACCCATCTTTTCTTTGCCGATGATAGTATATTTTTCCTTCGATCTGGTGTGACGGAGGCGGAGCAGCTGATTGCGATTCTAAGGAAATACGAGCAAGCGTCGGGTCAACTTGTTAATTTGGATAAAACGACGGTGTCTTATAGCAAAGGAGTTTCGGAGGAGCGGAGACTGGGCATTACCGAGAGGCTTGGTGTGCGTATGGTTGACGAACATGATCGCTACTTAGGGCTGCCAACCGTTATTAGGAAGTCGAAGAAACCGGTGCTAGACATTATTAGGAATAAGCTCAACAAACGGCTTCAAGGGTGGCGTGGTAAGATATTGTCGAGGGCTGGTAGGGAGATTTTGATAAAGGCCGTGGCCAATTCTATCTCTACTTACGTTATGAGTATTTTCTAATTACCTGCAACCTTTTGCGACGAGTTGAGAACTTTGGTTTCGAGATTTTGGTGGGGGAGTGAGGACGGTAGGCTCAAGATATCATGGGTTGCGTGGAAGCGTTTGTGTAAACCGAAGGACATGGGGGGCATGGGGTTTCGGGATTTTTTGAAATCGAACCAAGCTTTGCTTGGAAAGCAAGCATGGAGATTGCTTACCTCCCCGGACTGTTTGTGGGCTAGACTTATGAGAAGCAAATACTATGCTAATGACTCGTTCCTTGGAGCTAGCATCGGGCACAATCCGAGCTATACTTGGCGGGGAATTTTGGGGGCTCGAAAGGTAGTGGAGCTGGGTTTGCGGAGGAGAATTGAGGATGGAGTCGACACTTACATTTGGAAGGATGCGTGGATTATTGGGACGCAAACAGGCCGGGTCTTATGACCGTGTTTTGATGACCCAAATGTCCTAAAGGTTGCGGACTTGATGGTGGAGAATGGGCGTGCTTAGGATGAGCAGAAGCTCGCCATGTATTTGCTACCTTTTGAACAAGAGCGAGTGCGGAATATTAGGTTGAGTACGGGGCAGGTAGGAGACTCGTGGTTTTGGTGTGTTGAGCGGGATGGTATGCATACGGTAAAGTCGGCTTACAGGTTGCTCGAGGGTGTCGATTTGAGCGTGGCTGAACCATCTTCATGGGAGAAGGATAAGTGGATTTGGAGTCGGATGTGGAAATCTCAAGTATGGCCTCGGATCAAACTCTTTTTCTGGAAGCTTTGTCACGATGCGATCGCAACAAAGGTAAATTTAGCTAAAAGAGTCGAATGTGATAATATTATGTGTCCGCTATGCTTTGCTTCTTTTGAGACAGGTACTCATCTTTTTCGAGATTGCTCCATTGCGCAAGGGGTGTGGGAGGAGCTGAAACTGGCAGGGAGAGAGGAGCAGGCCGAGAATGAAGTAAGGGACTGGGTGGAGGGATGGTGGAGGGACATGCTGACATTGGAACGTGAGAAGATGATGGTGGCCTGTTGGGCGATTTGGGAAGCGAGAAATAGTGTGGTCTTCGAGGGTGGGCGAGTCCGGGTGGAGCAGATTGTGCGAAGGGTGGATGATGTTATGGCAGAGATTGCGGGGAACGACGAGGTGAGCAGGGGTCGTGAATGTGTGGGTGGTGGCAGGAAGGGGGAGACTAACACGGGGTGGAGGGCACCGGAGAATGGTTGGGTGAAAATCAATGTTGATGCGGGTGTCAAGGATGGAGTTGGTGTCGGAGTTGGGGCAGTTTGTCGCAATGCTCAAGGCAAGGTCTTATGGGGTCTGTCGCACAATAGAAAGGTGGTGTGGGAACCACATGTGGCGGAGGCGGTTGCGGTGTTGGAAGGGCTGGAGGAAGCTGTGCGTGCGGGCCATGGCTCGATTATCGTGGAAAGTGATTGTTTGCGCGTGGTTGATGCTCTCAAGACAAGGAAAACGGGTCGAAGTAGTTTCTTTCTAGTTATAGACGATATTTTCCGTATTTGTTCTTCTTTTGGTAATGTAGTTTGGTCGCATACTAGTAGAGTAAACAATGAGGTTGCTCATGCTCTTGCGCATGTGTCACCGGGTGTAGTTGGTAAAACCGTGTGGATTGATCAGTTGCCGCCGGTAGCTGAATCTTTGCTTGTTTCGAAGTAATGAATTTACCCAAGTTGGGTTTCAAAAAAAAAAAAAAAAAAAAAAATACAAAACATAAGCAAAATAAATGGGAGAGGAGGAGAAGTTATTTAACTAGGGTATAATGGATCATTCACTATTTTTACTTACTATATTTAGAAATATGACAATTAATTTGGAATATAAAAATCACAAAAAGAGAAAAATAAAAGTAAAATAGATGGAGTAGTTGTTAAAGAAAACTTCCGACTTAAAACTAAATAAATCAGTAGGTCTCATAAAAGACTGCCTCCCACTAATTTAGTGGGAGACATAATAGGGAAAAAAATTCGATTAGTCCCTCGCCCCATCATGTAAGAGGTCTCTCAATAACGATATTGAGAGTCCGTCTCTCCGGAGCTTTGAGTGCTCAAACTAGTAACTGATATTTCAACGTATTTTTTCCGATACTCCAGTTATCTATAGATTATTTCACTGATCTGTGTAGATAATGTTGAAATTCTATGACAAATTTGTGAGATGTGTATAAATTTTTGGTAATGAACTAATCTATTCGATCGAAAAAAGAAATTCTAGGATCCTAATTTGCATATATTCCGTATATTTTTTGCTTGATCTTCTCTCTGTCATTTCTATGCATGTTTCCTCCTTGATTCATACTACTTGACAACAAATTATGATCTGTCTTTGTATTATTGGCATATTCTTCTACTTGAATCTTGCTACCCATAACTAAAGCATTGTCTCGAGTTGACTTGCGATTTGCGAACTCTTGGCAAACAACGTGGTATAATGTCATCGGGCTTAACAATACTCCGTACTATTTATATTAGGAGGTCTTATGTGGTGCACCCATCCTATTGACGAAGAAAAAATGTTAATTTTATAATAAAAATTACCTTTTAATATTAAAAAGTGACCACTCTTTAAAGTGATACGTAACTTTTTATGATCACTTTTTTTGTCATTACACCATATGATATTCACAAAGGAGATTTTGCGTTACATATGTATATTAATTTAATGGCAACAAGGGCAAGATGGGAGAGGGAAGGACTTAGATAATTGGAGGGCACAAGCAAATTCATGATAGAATTTTTTTTTTGTCAACAACAGCCTAAAAAAACTATTTTCAAACACCACCGTCAGTAGGTATAATGAATTGAATGAGGTGATTATTAATGATAGAATCGGCTACATTATATAGTGGACTGTCTTGGAGGGTACTCCAAAAATATTCATAATATTCTATAGGATATTATTATGATATCCATAATAATATCTTTCCTATATGATAATATATTCTCTAATATACCCCTCAGTCAAAACGGTAGGTTACGGACGCTTTGACTAGACACAAATAGTTGATGATGCCATTGTAGATGAGCCAAGCTGATCTTTGTCGACGCTTGAACCGGGTAAGTGCCTTGCGCTTGTCTTGATCATGCCATTAGAAGAGCCACACATAATTAACACTAAGGAAACTAATCGTGCACGAGCGTCAAAATAACTCGTAAGACACAAACTAAATTAACGTCAGGGTGCACGAGGGCCGAAGCAGACTCGTAAAACACCGACAACATAAAAAGAAACAAATGGTGCACAAGGTCGAAGCAATCTCGTGAAACACCGAAACTGTGAGGGGCGAAGCAAACTCAACAGTACAATTAAAATTAAAGAAAAAACAATCAGACTAAACCAAATTAAGGCACACATTCGAGAAGCACTTCGATCCGATTGCGGCTGCTGGTACTGCCGACGATGTCATTCTACCCGGCCCGTTAGACATGGGTGGTGGCTAGGGCGAACCCAAGGCGGACGAGGAGAAGGCAATGACGGGACATGTCACAGGTTTAGAGCGGTAGCGGTTGCCGAAGCAACAAGGCAGATAAGGTTGTTTTAGCAACCACAGACAACGCGACAAGAATGATAGCGGCGCGGCGTAGACAGACTCAACCGAGGTATACATGGTGGGCATAACAACATGATAAACGGGAGGATGGATAATTTTATTTATTCCTAATATCTTAATATAGTCCTAGGGTTCCGTTAGTGGTGGGACTGGTGAAGATCGGTGGGGTTGTCAGTTGTGGTGGGGTTTTGGTCGGTAGCGGATGGACATGGTGGTCGGCAGGGAGGCAGAGGCGTGGGTGAGATAAAGAGTAATGACGGGTGTTGGTGGTTGAAGATCAAGCGCCTGGTTCGTGAAGGCTAATGGTGATGGTTTCTTGATTGGATTTGGGTGATTTGCAATGTATGGCTTGTAGGTGGGGTAGATGAGGGGTTACAAGGTTGGGGAAAGTGGTAGAAATCCTAGGATTAGAGTTTAGACTTTATTGAATAAGTAAACTGCACGACATACTACTATACTACAGAGACGTATACCCGCCGAAGATGGTATAAGGTAGTCATCTTCGACCGGCGGGTTAAGCACGATATTGTGGCAGGCGGAATAGTTTTGAGTAGATCGATTTATAGGCTGATACCATGTCAGGCGGTATAAAGAACTGAATGAGGTGATTAATAATGATTGAATCAGTTACATTATATAGTGGACTGTCTTGGAAGGTACTCCAAGAATATTCCTAATATTTTATAGGATTTTATTATGATATCCATAATAATATCTTTCCTTTATGATAATATATTCTCTAAAAACCCACGAAATGGAAATTCAGCACATGGTATGAGGGGGCATGTGCACTAACCACTCTTCGAGCCCAATGGGCACTCGAGTGAGGGGGCGTAATAGGAATAAATATAATAGTTGGGCATCAACCATTACCTTAAGGTTTTGGTTGAGATGGTTCATCTATCAAATATCTTTCCTATATGATAATATATTCTCGAATAACCACCTTAAAAAAAAGGTTTAGGAAACACAACCTTTAATAATTCTTTTTTGTCAAACACGACTTTTTTGCCGGATTCCGACAACTTCTTGATCACTTAGAAATCTTTAAAGAGTACCACACATTCAGGCCGCATTACACATATATTGTAATACCCGGATATTTTGGGACCCACAAAGGAACCTTGGGATGCGTGATAAGACCTTGTGCTAGACGAGAAGCCACACGGGAGAGAAATATAACTATAAAGTGGACCGAGTATAACCTACACTAGACTTAGTGGAGTTGTTATAATGTCCGCCTATGGAAGGGTCGTCTTAAAACTTTCATAACTTGAGTTCTAGACATGGTATTGATATTGTGACACCTCCACATACCAAGGTGTCTTACCAAGACCATCCTAGCATGAGAGACCGTCACCATCTCGGTTGCCCGAGGTTAGTATATCAAAGTTACCATTCCAAAACAACATTTATTAAAGTATAATGAATTAACTATTACATGATGCAAAACCAATTCCAAAAACAATGTTCACTAGTACTAGAACAACTGAAACTATATGACAATGGAGATTTTAGAGAGAGGTTTCTCTGACTTCTCTCTAGGATTCTAGGGTTTCCATTGCAATATGGCAAGGAAATCTGTTTCCAAAAAATCTCGTAATACTAATAAAAAAAAACTAAAAACTAAATCAAGAGCCCGTATTAGACTTTCATTTACACAAATTCCTGAACATAATCTAGATATTTCTGCAATGGATCAAGCAAGTTCGTCTGTTGTTCCAAATTCTGCGGATGCCAAAGGTACAAAATCAGTCAATGAAATTGTTGGGATTCCAGAAATTGATCTTGGATCTATTGTTGAACCGATTGAAGAAGTTATTGTTGAAGATGCGAGTGAATTAAGTAGTGAGGAAGCTGAGGAAATTCCTGAAGAAGGATGGACTACTATTAGTAAGAAATCTCCTTCTGTCCCTTCTTCTTCGCCTATTCTTCAGTTTACTGTTGAGGATGTTAAACCTGAAATCGAGTACTGGAACACTGCTATTATATGTTATGTGTTAGGGAGCAATCCACCTTGGGAACTCATTTCTGGTCATGTGAAACGTATTTGGGGAAAGTACAAGTATGACAAAATCTCATTTCTTCCTAATGGTGTTTTCCTAGTGAGGTTTCCCACGATGGAATGTAAAGAACTGGTTTTACAGCAGGGATTCCCAATGTTTGATAATAAACCTATTATTGTCAAGCCTTGGACTAAGTCTGCTACTCTTCATAAGTCTCCTGTGCAACATGTTCCTGTATGGATACGTTTATGTGGCTTAGGTCTTAAGTTTTGGGGTGAACAGTGTCTGTCTAAACTAGCCTCTCTGCTGGGCAAATACATTAAGGCAGACACTGCTACTCTTGATAAAACTCGACTGGGATATGCTAGGCTGTTGGTTGAGGTTAAAGTGGGGTAAGAATTCCCGGATAAGATTATATTCAAAGATGAACATGGTAAACAGCAAAGTGTCTTGGTTGAGTATGAATGGAAGCCTTTGATATGTTCTCTCTGTAAGGGTATTGGTCATCATCAGAGTGTGTGTAGGAAGAAAACTGTGAGTCAAGTGGTGCCTAAGCAGGTTCAGGTCTGGAGGCCAGTGGTTAGTGTAATACTCCGTATTTATAAGTCTTTGGGTACTCTATCGAGTAGGCCTTACTCTGTCGAGTAAGGGTGAGTTGCGTTTTAAAATAGTTTCTGACCTGTTGGGTACTCGATCGAGTAGCTGAGGTACTCGATCGAGTAGGGGGGTACTCGATCGAGTACCTTGGGTACTCGATCGAGTGTCCGGTTTTACGGGGAGTTTTCTCGGGTTTTGTTAATTATGCGATTAAGGTATTTAAACATAGTCGTCATTGTTTTAAATCACTTTTACAAAACCTAAAACCCTGTTTAAGAGAGAAAGCAACCAGTTCATCTTCCTAATCGCATTCTTAGCAATTCCCGGAGTTCAGACGGTCAGTTCTTGTCGTTGATTATACCGTTGAGTTCCTTGCGTCGAGGGTAAGATCTATGTACCCTTTTTGTTGTCTTTTCTTTGTTTTGGTTAAACCCTAATTTAGAGATTGGGGGTTTTGTGTGTAGTATGTGATGTGTAGTCTCTATGTGTTATATGATAGGAGGAGGGTTCGTAGAAGAGGCTTTTTGATACAGCTGTAGATACCGTCTGCTTGTTGTGCGTTCCAGGTAGGATTTCCTACTCAGTATTAGTCCCATAATGGGATATTGGTGATGTGTTGTATTTGGTTGTTTGATATAATGATTGTACTGTGTTTGTGGTTGTGATTGCTGTTGATGGTTCTCGAGATGCGTTCTCGGCTGAGTGGGGTCACTTGCGGGAGTGACTTCACGCCCTAGTTTCGCCCTTCGTGGAACCCGCCACGAAAGGGGATGTGCACATTAATGGACAGGGTTATCGCTCGGTATGATGAGCGGGGCTTAGGTGGGAACTACTGCGGTCCCCTCATCGCGCGGGTGGTCCAAAGGGACGATCAATGATTGAGATGATTGGAGTTGGTTGGTTGTGTATGTGTGATAGTTAAGTCGTCTGTTTATCTCATTGTATATATATATAGTGAATTGTGTGATTAGTACTCGACCCGTTTAAATGTTTTAAAAACTCGTGGTGATCCATTCGGGGTGGTGAGCAGTTGCTTGTGTATATCTTGGATACGCGTGAGATCTAGTTGGGGATGGAGTCATCACATATCCGAGTCTTTAGTCTTCCGCTGTGTTTGTTAGGACAGTTCCTTTCGGTTGGTTTATAGTTGGAGAACAAACAGTTTTTGTATTTTGCTTACAGTTGGTTTTGTTATGTAATCGCTAAAACTTATTTAATAAAGTATGTTTCTTCATTGTCTTATGATTATCATGCCTCGGGTAACCGAGATGGTAGCATCCTTATACCTGAGTGGTCCTGGTAAGGCACTTGGAGTATGGGGGTGTTACAAATGGTATCAGAGCGACGATCCTGAAACCTGTAACCAATGAATCTAATGAATCTAGGGAGTCAATTAAAATGAACCCGGGGTAAAGGTTGTAGGAGCTAATGCAAAGACTTGGGAGACGTCCTAAAGTCGCGAACTCGCCCTACAATTTTGAACCGGTCACCATGGGATATGTGTCGGGATCGTTATGTGCTTATTGTGTGCTGTGTGTATTTATGTAGTAGTATGTTGTATGAATTGATGGATGAAAGATGATAATGACGTGAATTGTATGTTGGTTGATTGTAAAGCATGAAAGTATAATTATTGATACATGTAATTTGACATGTTATAATTACGTAAGGAAAAGTGTTTTGTCTATATATATATATATATATATATATATATATATATATATATATATATATAAAGCGATGTGTAAGTATACATGTTGTTGTTGTCGTGTTGAGTAAAAGTACAGAAGGTTAGGAGTATGAATTGAACATGTGCTGGGTGAATATGTTGAACGTATATGGTGGGTAAATATGTGGTATGATGGATGAATTAGTGGAAAAAGATGAATCATCGTGGTATGATAACATGGTTCCGGATTAAGCAGGTTATATAATGGAAGTTATTTTATAGTGTTGTTATGTTAGTAACATGGAATAGGATTTGTAATGTATGAGTATGATTTGTCTTACGAAAGGCTATAGAATAAAAGCATGTGGGTAGTGCATGATGAATGTTGTTGCTTTGTTTTCGAAAATAATAATATGTGATTGGGGCTACTGGTTTCATGAGTATTGGGTTGTTTTCGTTTAAACTGGGTTGTTGTTTAAGTTGTTTGGAAGTAAAAATCAAATAATTATGTCGTCTGATTACAGCAAAGTTGTCTTTAAACTGTTATAACTTGAGATGCGTAAATGATTTTAATGTGATTCCAATTGGAGGTGATAGCTTGTTCTTTAACGATTCTAACGATAGGTCACACACCCAAAACGACCAAGAAATGAGTGAGTTATGGCTGTTTTACGAAAACTGGACAGTGCTGAGAATTGGGGTACTCGATCGAGTATCCTTGGTACTCGATCGAGTAAGGGGGCACTCGATCGAGTACCTTAGTTACTCGATCGAGTAGCCCTGGTGATTTGTTTTACGTGCTTCTGATCTTCACCTACTCGATCGAGTAAGTCCCTTACTCGATCGAGTAGCCTGTACTCGATCTAGTGACCCCTATTTTGGGTCATATGTTTATCTTTTGACTTCGTTGCATATTATGTTTAATTCAAGGCGTTATTTTGCTTCTTTATGCATTGTTTTACATGTATGTTGGTCTTGACGCGTAAGTTACCCAATTTTGTGGTGTAAAGAGTGGCACCTATGATGAGTATGAGTTCGGTGGGGAGGACATGATTTATATGTGTTGGGATTAGTAAGACTTAATTGAGGCATAGAGCATGTTGTGTGAGACGAGATGAGTGACATGATTGTATGTTGAGTAATGAAAATGTAAGTGAATGTGGGCAAGGCATGATGTAAGTTTAAGGAACGTGAGAATGAAAAGATTGAAAGAAAGGATGTGGATAGTAGCAACCTGAGATGTATAATAAATTATGGAGGGAGATGGCTAGAAATAGTGTTGAGTAAGAACATATGTAATGAAAGGTCGTTTGGAAATAGTGGTATATAGCGAACTTAATGGGACATGTCGCGACGTGGATTTGCAGGTAGTGACTGAGTTTGGAAATTTGTGTTATCGAGAGACGAAACTACCGTGTGATTTCCTTGGGTAATTAACGGTATTAAATGAATTATGATTTCTAGAGATGTAAAAAGGGAGATGCAATTGTTTGAACATTAAACGTTGATTCTATGGATGTATTAGTGGCAAGGGTGATTGATGACATAATAAGAGAATATTTGTGGTAAGAAAGAGGGAGATGATATCGATATAAAATAATGGGATTTGAGTTTTGGAGCGATGAGAAGGTAATTGGTGCACTAAAGGGTTAGATAGAAGTAATAAGGAGTTGAGCTATTAAATTGGTATTATTGAGTGTAAAGAGAAAAGAAGGATAAAAGTAAGCTGAGGAAAATGTTCACCGGAGTTATGTGATATAAAGGTAAGGAATCATCGAAATGTGTGATAGTATCACGAGGATGTTAGCTGAAGGTTATATAGGAGTTTCAGGACAACATGATTGATAATGAGTTTCGAGGAATTAAGGGAATAAGAAGTTGGTGGAGTATTGGCACGATACGAGATATTTGGTGGAGAGTTGGATGACAATACAAATAAGATAGTATTGAGAATAATGTTGAGGTAATTTTGTGGATGGGTTTGCTGTTCGTTATTTGGAATGTTAACCAAAAATAGGAGAAAAACCATGTTATTTTGATATGAGTGTAAGAGGTTTGATATACGAGCAGTGGTGGCATTGTGGTGTTATCACTAGTGGTTAAGAGTGATGGTATATTTGAAAGGTAGCAATTCTAAGGAGGCTGATTTGGTAGGGACCTGATTGTTGTGTATAATTGTGAGAGGGTATAAGATGTGGTTAGATGAGGCGGATGCTAATAGTGAATAGTAAAGGTATGGTTATATTTGGCAGGAAGTGATGGTTGTGCGAATGGGGGAATATGTTATAAGGGGCATATGAGTTAAACTCGGGCGACAGGTAACCTTTATCGAGTGGTAACTTACGTGGTCAGGATTGACTAGTTGGTTGTGATTACGGGTCTATGATATGTGTAAATGTTTGTGTGAGGTTCTGACCTCACAAGAAGTGGTATGGTGTGATAATTATAAAATTGTTTTTTGAATGTTCTGTAATATATATGTTGGACACGGTAATTTAATTGAATGATATCCAAAAAGGTAATAATTTGATTAATTGACATGGCTAGTTATAATTTTATGTGTATTAATAACACATGTGTATTCCGTGAAATGGTAGAGATGATGTTCATGAGATGCTTATCTGTGTATCCATATAATATGTTGCGTGGTGACTTAATAAAGTGGATTTGAGTAAGTTTTTCTTGTCTGAGAAGTTATCTTTGAGTCGGTGTTTATGGGAATTGTATGCGGTTGTGATGTCTATCGGTGTGGTTGTGGTGCCTCGGGTGGTGATCTCTGGGCACGATACATAGTGTCTTTGTGATACGGGTATTTTCGCACTACGGTGTGGCTGTTGGTGGCGGTGTTGTGATGCCGTCACCGGTTGTGGTGGAGTAGGCGGGATGATTATGATTCGAGTTTCGAAAATACATACCAGTCATACATAGATTGTTGTTTTATTTGTTGTTGTTTCCTGTGAGTTTCAGTTTGGACAAATACACTATTGTTTTGTTTGCTAATGTTTCTTACAAGTTTCAGTTTGAGAAGGAGGGTAGAGTTTAATATAAAGAGAGTTGTATATGTTTTCGTTGTTGTCATGGTATAGTGACATTCTGTTAATGGGACACGGTTGTGAGAGGTTGTTACAATAATTATGATCTTGTTCTAGTTAAGGTTTCAGTAGACATGGTAATGGCAAGTGAGTCGTAGAACATGTGTGGTAATGACCCGAAGATGCAGTGGTTCATAATCTTTTGTTGAGACAAAGGAGTGTAGGGTATTGGGAATTAGTGTCATGTTAAGCTGTGTATGAGTTTTGCGGTAATGGAAGAAAGAACTTGAGGATCTAGTGTGCGTGTACGTAACGAGTGTGGATCGTGAGTTATGCTTCTGGGAGATAAGTGCCTTACATAGAGAGGTATGTTGTTTTGCGAAATAATGAAGAGTTGGTATGGTGATTTTGCTACGAGTTTTATGGTATAGGTTAGGTGGTATGCCAAATGAGTTGAGGTATGAGAAATGTTTATGTATGGGAGCCTTGGATATAGGAATGGTGAGTGTTGGGTTTATAGGCGGTTATCTATGACATGTGATGGTGATGAAAATAATGAGAAGATATAACTAAGGATATAGTATTAGTGAGTTACGAGGACGTAACATTTATCTCAAGAGGAGTAGGATGCGATAAAAGAAAATTGATGATTGTGCATGTCTTAGTATAATTCGAAGTAGAGTTGTATATATTGTGGTTGATGTTGTTAAAAGGCCATGGCCGTGCTTGTAGTAGCGTGATGTTTAGGAGGGTGAGAATATTTCACTAGTGTTGACAGTTGGATGATGAGGTTATGAGTGTGAGTAAACTTCGAGGACGAAGTTCCTTTTAAGGGTGGTAGAATGTAACATTTCGTTTGAGGTCTATGAGTGTCTTGGAATTGGGTTTGATAGTTGATGATATTATGGAGCTAGCAGCATTAGAGGATGGTAGTTGATTATGGATGGAGTTGGTGTCGTGAGAGATATATATGTGGTAGATACGATATAGTGAGTCATGTTGTGGAAGTAAACATAGTTGGTATAATGGGGGTTAAGAGTTCATGTTCTATGTTCGGTCGAGTTCTTGAGTCCTTAGCTAAGTTGTTGTGTCTTGGTAGTCAAGTATGGTTGTTTTTATGTATGGGTTGAACTTCGGGGACGAAGTTCTTTTAAGGAGGGAAGACTGTAATACTCCGTATTTATAAGTCTTTGGGTACTCTATCGAGTAGGCCTTACTCGTCGAGTAAGGGTGAGTTGCGTTTTAAAATAGTTTCGACTGTTGGGTACTCGATCGAGTAGCCGGGGTACTCGATCGAGTAAGGGGGTACTCGATCGAGTACCTTGAGTACTCGATCGAGTGTCCTATTTACGGGGAGTTTTCTCGGGTTTTGTTAATTATGCGATTAAGGTATTTAAACATAGTCGTCATTGTTTTAAATCACTTTTACAAAACCTAAAACCCTGTTTAAGAGAGAAAGCAACCAGTTCATCTTCCTAATCGCATTCTTAGCAATTCCGGAGTTCGAGACGGTCGGTTCTTGTCGTTGATTATACCGTTGAGTTCCTTGCGTCGAGGGTAAGATCTATGTACCCTTTTTGTTGTCTTTTCTTTGTTTTGGTTAAACCCTAATTTAGAGATTTGGGGTTTTGTGTGTAGTATGTGATGTGTAGTCTCTATGTGTTATATGATAGGAGGAGGGTTCGTAGAAGAGGCTTTTTGATACAAATTTGTAGATACCGTCTCGCTTGTTGTGCGTTCCGGGTAGGATTTCCTACTCAGCATTAGTCCCATAATGGGATATTGGTGATGTGTTGTATTTTGTTGTTTGATATAATGATTGTACTGTGTTTGTGGTTGTGATTGCTGTTGATGGTTCTCGAGATGCGTTCTCGGCTGAGTGGGGTCACTTGCGGGAGTGCCTTCACGCCCTAGTCTCGCCCTTCGTGGAACCCGCCACGAAAGGGGATGTGCACATTAATGGACAGGGTTATCGCTCGGTATGATGAGCGGGGCTTAGGTGGAACGGCCGCGGTCCCCCATCGGCGTGGTCGGTCCAAAGGGGACGATCAATGATTGAGATGATTGGAGTTGGTTGGTTGTGTATGTGTGATAGTTAAGTTGTCTGTTTATCTCATTGTATATATATATATAGTGAATTGTGTGATTAGTACGACCCCGTTTAAATGTTTTAAAAACTCGTGGTGATCCATTCGGGGTGGTGAGCGATTGCTTGCGGTATATCTTGGATACGCGTGAGATCTAGTCTGGGATGGAGTCATCACATATCAGAGTCTTTAGTCTTCCGCTGTGTTTGTTAGGACTGTTCCTTTCAGTTGGTTTATAGTTGGAGAACAGTTGTATTTTGCTTACAGTTGGTTTTGTTATGTAATCGCTAAAACTTATTTAATAAAGTATGTTTCTTCATTGTCTTATGATTATCATGCCTCGGGTAACCGAGATGGTAGCATCCTTATACCTGAGTGGTCCTGGTAAGGCACTTGGAGGGGTGTTACAGTTAGGCCTATTGCTCCAACTCATAAGTCTCCTACTAAAGTTGCAGTTCCTGTGAGTCCAGTGGTGTAGTCAGGTGGGAGAATAGTTACAGTAGATACCACTTATGCTTCTGTAGTTACTTCCCCTCCTACCTCTTCTACTAAACCTCTTGATTCACTTGTTACTACTCCACCATCTCCTATCAAGCAGCCACACACTACTGAGCTTATCCAGGTTGGGGTTCAACTGGAAGGGGGGACTGACTCTAATCAGATTAATATTGAACATGGATAATCTTGGGTGCTGGAATGTTCGTGGTATTAATAATATAAATAAGCAAAGTGATATTAAATGGTTTTTGCATCAAAATAAAATTGGCCTTTATGGATTAGTAGAAACAAAGGTCAAAAGTCATAATTTCAATTTTGTGCTGAATAATATTGGTAATAGGTGGTATGGTATTAATAATAATGTGCATCACCCTGGGGGGAGAATTTGGATCATTTGGCTTCCTCAGATTTTTAATGTTCAAATGGTGAGTGCTTCTGATCAACAAATTACTGTGGCTGTGGAGGATCTTAATACTGGTGAGAAATTCTGGTTTACAGTAGTCTATGGGTCTAATTCTGATAGTGATAGAATACATCTATGGCATGATCTGACTACTATTAAGGATTCCTACTCTGGTCCATGGTGTGAGAGTGGGGATTTCAACAATATTTTGCATTTCAATGAGAGGTTAGGCGGCACTGTTATTTGGGGTGAACTTGAGGAATTCGGACAGTGTCTTCAGTACTGTGAATTAGTGGATATTCAAGCTCAGGGCTCCTTCTATACTTGGAACAACAAGCAGGGTGCTAACACTAGGGTATACTCCAGAATTGACAGGTTCCTTATCAATCATGAATGGCTCTCTCTATATCCTAATTCATATGCTTATTTTCTGAATGAAGGTCTGTTTGACCACTATCCTTGTATATGTTATAGAAGATTGGATAGAACTATCAGGAAATCTCATTTCAGATATTTCAATATGTGGGGACAAACATCAGATTTTCTTGCTATAGTTGGAAATGAATGGGAGAAACCTATTTTGGGGTGTAAAATGTTCCAAGTGGTCTGCAAGCTTAAATGGCTCAAGAAGCCTTTGAAGCAGCTCAATAGAGCTAAGTTTTCTGATATTGAAAAAGCAGCTGATCTGGCTAGGCTTTTATTAGATAATATCCAGACCAAGTTAACATCAAACACCTCTGGATCAGGATCTATTAGCTGCTGAGAAAGATGCTGCACAGAAGTATACTATTCTACATAAAGTTAGAATGAGCTTTTTAAGACAAAAAGCTAAGGTCGAGTGGCTTAAGGAAGGGGACGAGAACACTGCCTTCTTTCATAGGCATATTAAAGCCCGTCATATCCATAATAAAGTGCTTAGCATATCTGATATTCATGGTAACTACCACACTGATCCTGTCCACATTGAGAGCTCCTTTTTGGAATTTTATCAGGATCTCTTGGGTAGTAGTAAGGTCACTTCTCCTGTCCACATTCCTACTGTCAGGAGAGGTAGTCTGGTGAATGATGCCCATGCTCATATTTTACTGAAACCAGTAACTGATACTGAAATCAAGAACAGTCTTTTCTCCATTCCTTCCAACAAAGCACCTGGCCCTGATGGCTTTTCAAGTCAGTTTTTTAAAGATGCTTGGCCTTTAATTGGAGCTGATATTTGTGCTGCTATCCAGGATTTTTTCTTAACTGGTAAGCTGTTGAAACAATTAAATGCTACTATTATATCTCTTATTCCCAAATGTGAACACCCTTCAACTGTACTTGAGTTCAGACCCATTGCATGCTGTAATACCCTTTATAAATACATCTCCAAGCTTCTATGTAACAGATTGAGTGAGGTACTACCTGATATTGTGAGCCCCAATCAGGGTGGGTTTATTAAAGGAAGACAAATTGTGGAAAATGTACTTATTTGTCAAGATTTGGTAAGGCTTTATAGCAGGAAGTCTGCATCTCCTAGATGCCTTCTCAAAATTGATCTTAGGAAGGCTTATGATTCTGTTGAGTGGGCTTTCCTTCTGAGTATGCTTCAAGCTTTAAATTTTCCTCAGGGCTTTATTGATAAAATCATGACCTGTGTCACCACACTAGCATACTCCCTTTCTGTTAATGGTAATTCCTTTGTTTTTTTCCATGGTAAACGTGGACTTAGGCAAGGAGACCCATTATCTCCTCTCCTTTTTACACTCTGCATGGAATATCTCTCAAGAATCTTAAATGTGGTTAGTGAGCAGGAAGACTTTAAATTTCATCCTCTGTGTGGGCCTATTAAGTTAAACCATCTTCTTTTTGCTGATGATTTGCTTCTATTCTCCAAGGGTAATTCTAGCTCTATCATGTGGCTTCTTAGGGCTTTTTCTACTTTCTCTAAGGCAAGTGGACTATGCCTCAACAAAGCTAAGTCTGATATTTATTTCAATGGTGTTGCTCCTGATGTTATGAATGATATTCTTCAAGTCTCTGGTTTTAGGAAGGGGTCTCTCCCTTTTAAATATTTGGGGGTTCCCATTTCTTCCAAGAAACTGTCTAAGAATGATGGAATGCAGCTCATTGATAGAATTTGTGCAAGAATTAGATCATGGGGTACTCGACATCTCTCTTATGCTGGCAGATTGGCACTTGTCAACTCTGTTCTTACAAGTCTCCATTCCTATTGGTCTAGCATGTTTCTCATACCAAATGGGATAATGACTAAAATAGACTCAATTTGTAGGAATTATCTTTGGGGTGGCAAGGATGTTTATCAGAGAGCTCCAAATATTAGTTGGCAAAGTTGTTGTACTCCCAAAGCTGAAGGTGGGCTTGGTATCAAAAATTCAAAACTTTGGAACAAGGCTCTAATTGGTAAGTATATTTGGTGGTTGGCTAGTAAAAAGGACCATCTATGGGTCAAGTGGATAAACCATGTGTATATGAAAAGCACACATTGGTCCAACTATGATCCTCCTGATGATTGTAGTTGGACATGGAAGAAAATTGCTCACACTATGGTTCCTTTTAAACTAGCCTATACAACTGATCGTTGGTTGAATTCTGATCAGTCTTACTCTGTTGCTGAAGGTTATCAGTGGCTTAGACAGCCTCAAGCTCCTGTGGCTTAGCGTTTTACCTGCTGGAATCCCCTTAATGTTCCTAAATGCTCATTCATATACTGGGCAATTCAGTTGCAGAGGCTTCTTACTCAAAATAGAATTATGAATATGGGATTTGGACAGACTAATAGTTGCTACCTATGTGCTGCTGCTGTGGAGAATCATGCTCACCTGTTTTATCAGTGTACTTTCAATCATAAATGTGTGACTATACTCCAGACAATGCTTGGTGTTAGCTTTGCCCCAGAAGATTTGAGTCATTGGTGTTCCGAGTGTAATTCCGGAGCAGGATTATGACCACTTGAGCTTGTTGAATGATGTCGTTGCTTGTCTCTTCCTTTCACTCTTTCCTGTCAAGATGAACAAACTGAGGGCTCGGCTTGGGGCCGAACGTACTCACTCCGACACTCAAGTCAGTAAACTTAGAGAGATAAGTTGTATGTTAACTTGGCAAAGTATATTGTAGAGAGATAAGGGAGTTTATACCAGATTTTCCAGTTAGTTTCTCAATGAGAGATGATGAGTATTTATAGACTTTCACCTTTTGTCACGTAGTGGCCAAGTGGCCAAGTGGCGTAGCAGTTGGAAAGACCGTTTTACCCTCGGCCGAGGAACCCATGACAGGCCGGCAGGCCTGGTTGACTCCATGCCGAGGGGACTGGATGTGAGTATGCGGATATGCCTCTCGGCCGGCTAGTTGCCGAGCCGAGACCCAAGTGACAGGCCGACAGGCTTTGTCGATTAGGCTGTTAATATGTTGACTTGCTGTCTTTTAACTTTGACCTTGCTCAATATGTTGACTCGGTCAGTGGGTGCAGAATATGCCCCATCAATTTACCCCCAGCGTAGTCTATGCCGTGGTATGGACCTTCGATGCGTGTTGAGCGTATTCTGCGCATGTCGAACTTCTTCCTCGGCTTGGTCCTGTTCAGGCCGTACCATATCCCCCATCCACATGGTTGTGTAATGGACATCGAATGTGGAAAAGAAAATGGCGCTGGCCGAGACCAAGGTTGGGAGTGCCGTGTGCTTTTGATTGCCCCTGGCCGGTGCTGCCAAGCTTGGTTGATCAGCTGGCCGTTGGCAAGTAGGTACCAAGAAGCGTGTCGAAGAAGATGGGTTACTGTATGTCGATTGACATTCCGTGGCTGCATGCTTGACACGTGGCCTGGTGTTGATTGGTGGACGCTTCATGTGCTTTGCTCTGATTGGTCCACTGAATGGGCTTTGCTCTATAAATAGAGCAATATGCCCCTCATTTTGACCTGCAAACTTCTTTTTCTCAAAAAAAAAAAATTTCCTCTCTCTAGTTTTCGAAGAGCTTTTCCCTCTCTAATTTTCGAAGCGTTACTCGGCGTAACACTTTCTTTCAAGGTAAACAAACAAATTCTTCCCCAACTTTTATTTGTTAATTAATTGTTGCCACCATGTCTGCTGCTGATGCTCTGCCTAGTACCTCAACTCCGGGGGGCGAACCGTCGCGTCCCGACGAACAGGAGCCACTGGTTGTCACCCCGATAGGGTTCGGGGGTCGCAAGTCGCCTTCTCCTGAAATTGATGAGAAATTTTTGGAGGATTTTGATGATGACGATGATGAAAAGACCCAATCTGATTCAGAGCGGCCGCATTACTTGTGGCACGACGAAGCCAGCTCGATTAAACCCGATCGTGTTTGGACGAACAAGTTCGCTAGTGTCTCCGGGCCTGAAATTTTTGAAGACCATTACTCCTTCGGCAGGGGGTATAGAATTATTGTCCCTGAGGGTGATCAGGCAGTCTGTTGCCCTCCCGAAGGTTGTATCGGCGTGTATATTAGACATCTGGAGTATGGGCTCCGATTTCCTCTTAATGAACACGTCGCGGCCATAGTCAAAGCCATGAATGTCGCCGTGGCACAACTGCATCCGTTGGCCATTAGGACGATTATTGGCTTCGTATGGTTTTGTCTTTTTAAAGGGGAGGCCCCAACGGTGAACCTTTTACGCCGGCTCCACCATCTTCGGCAGTCTACCCTAGGCGGCACGGGGTGGTACAACGTGCAGACCGAGCCGGGTTACGTGACCGTCTCCAAGCTGACATCCTGCAAAGACTGGAAGGGGCGGTGGGTATATGTCGAGGTTCCGGAGGACTATCCACTGCCCCGGTCCTTCCAGCGCCGCGTCAATTTGCGGTGTGAGAGTCAGGGGGAGCATGAAAGATATGTCTCCCGTAATAAGATTAAGATGGACACCAAGAAGGTCTATCTTAAGGACGACGAAGTGCGGGCAATGAGCCTGTTCGAGGCTGATAGGGATGGCACGCCGAAGGGATGGATGCCTCCGACGCAGATCGTCCTTCAAGACGAGCCGCTTTGTCACGTCGGCCTCATACCGGCCCTCAGCCAGGGTGAGTGGGGTCGGTATGAGGCCCTCCTTTGCTTTTATGCTTCTGTATTTGAGCCTTGGTTTACTTCTTTTGCTTAACTGTTGACTTTGTTTCTTGCAGATCGATTTGGCCGGGATCTCTCTGTCTCCATCCTAAACAAGTTGGGACTTGACCAGGACGGAAGAGTTGTTGAGCTGCACCCTAAGGCCGTGTTGCGTGATCGCAGACAGGCCCTGCACGAACTCATGGAGCAGGCGTTGAAGGCAATGGATGTGGGGGCGACTCAAGCAGAGATTGGCGGTAACGTGCCGCGCCGGAGACCAAAAACAACGTCTACGGCGGCTACGACGTCAACTCCAACTCGATCTCCAATCCCCGCAGTCCAATAGGATATGGTGGTCGTCAATGTTGACGAGGACGTCACCATTCTGGAGGGTCCTCCTCCTTCAAATAAGAGGAAAGAAACAACGCCTGCTGCTGCTGCTGCTGTTACCGAGGCAGGGAAAGAGGAGGGGTCAGCCGGCCCTCAATCCAAGAAGGCCAGGACTGGTACGGATCTAACCCATGGCTCGGATTTAGCAGGTTCCTTATGCATTCCGGATGACAGGCTTTCTGATATGTCGATGAATGTTGACATGGACGCTTTATCTGGGTTTTTGTAGATCGGCCCGCCACAACGTTGTTCTCACCGAACGGCAATTGGAGAAGCGACTGTGCGGACGGCGACAAAAATGCCGCCGCCGACTCCTCGTCCGAGAAGGTTTCCTCCGTTCAGCTCAGGGCGAATGGCATAAGGTTGGCCAAAAGGCTGGTGAAGTGGGCTGAACTAGCCGGCACTCATCTTATCGAGCAAGAAAAGCTCGTGGCTCAAACTGCCCCTACGCTCGAACGGCTTAGGCTTGAGCTTGCCGCTGCTAGGAAGGAGGCCGAGAGGACAGAGAAGGACTTCCTGGCCACCATGAAGGACTTATTCGCTGAGCGAAAGCTTAAGGAGGACGCTGAGAAGATGGTCCTGACCGAGAGAGCTAAGGTTGAGTCTGCGTTGGCTGATGCCGCTAAGCTGCGGGAGGAGAGAAACAAGCTTGAGGGTGGTTATAAGGGCATGGTTGAGCAGAGGGAAAGATGGAAGTCCCTGCATCTGGCCGAGGCGAAGGAGCATAAGGGCGCAAAGGCTATCCTTGCTCAAAGGGAGAAGGATATTGAGATGCTGAAAACCGTCATCATCCCTGAAATGTGTGCCCGGTACCGGGACCAAGCTGAAGATGCTACCAGGGATGCGATTAAAGAGCTCCTTCCTGAAGGCACCTTTCCGTGGCAAGATTTTGACAAAGCTTGGATGAGAAGGCGGCTGCTGCGGAGGCCAAGGCCGAGGCCGAGGCGAAGGCGGCGAAGGCGCTCAGAAGCTGCGCCAAGGCGGCCCATGATGATAAGGTGAAGGAGGCTAGAGAGGAGGTCGAGAGGGCAAAGGCAAGTGAAGCCGCCAAGTCGTCCTCTCCTCGGGCCGCCCACCGTTGGTGATGCCCTACTATCGCCGCGGTGGCGAGCAACAACAAGCATAGGGAGACGGGTGGTCGTCACCGTATTCACCCGGCCATTCGGACGGCTTCAATGTTCGGGGCCAACTATTGAGCCTTTCCTCCCTGCCATCCTTTTGGCGCTTCATGTCTTAATGTTGTAATCTTTTGTTGTTCCTTCTTTTTTGTTAAACTTTGGTAGGTTGTGTTTAGGCTATCCCCATGGGGACGGACGTCGACTTGATTTTGTCTCACTTGTAAACATTTAATAAAGTTTGTTTATTTGCCCTCGGCTTGGCCGAGGCTTTGATCTCATCCTCCATTCAGTTGTCTTCTTACGTTTTTAAACATATTGAGCGCTTTTTCGTTTTTACTTTCGGCTTGGCCGAGGCAATTAGATTGCGTATCTCAACTGTACTTAAACGTTTTTAGCATATTGGTCGTGTCCTTTGCTGCACCTGAACTGGCCGAGGTAGCAAGATTCACGTTTCCCAATTTACTCAGCAACATGTTGGCATGTCGGTCACTTCCTCCTCCACTCCCGGCTTTGGCCGAGGCGGTCAGATTTGCGCTTCCCAACTGCTGTTGTAAACATGTTAGCATATCGGTCGTTTCCCCGTCACTCCCGGCTTTGGCCGAGGCAATCGAAGTTACGGCTCGGCTGCATTCATATCTATAGACATATTGATCGCTTCCTCTGCCACTCCCGGATTGGCCGAGGCAGTCAGATTTGCGTTTCTCAACTATACTTATACGTTCTTAAGCATGTTGGTCGCTTTCGCGAGTATCAACTGCATTTGTAGTGACTGCCCGGCTTTGGCCGTGGCGTCTACTAGTGACTGCCCGGCTTTGGCCGTGGCGTCTACTTTGGTACGACTACGGAGGGGACAAGCATTTCGATGGAAAACTTGGATCACTCTTCATATGATATAATCACGCGTTGGGGTGCCCACAACAGTCTCGGACACCTCCGCCGCTATACGAAGTATTTCCTAAGGTTGTCTGTGTTCCAGTGGCTCATTAGAGGCACACCCTCCATGTCTGTCAGCCGGTATGTCCCCGGCCTCATTTTTTCAACTACCCTGTAGGGTCCTTCCCAGTTGGCCGTCATCTTACCATGGATGTTTCCTTTGTTTGTTGCGGCCGACTTCCTTAGGACTAGATCTCCTACTCTCAAGTCCCTTTTGTGGACCCTACGGTTGTATGCTCTTCTCATTCGGTTTTGATATACTGCCAAGTTGAGCCGTGCCGTATCTCGACTTTCTTCGACCAGGTCTATGAAGGCTCTCAGGCCTTCTTCATTATCGACTGGGTTAAAGGTTTGCGTTCTGAATGTCGACACTGCTGCTTCAATTGGCAGGACGGCCTCGACCCATAGACCGGGTGGAATGGAC
Organism: Silene latifolia; assembly: GCF_048544455.1. Lineage (NCBI taxonomy): Eukaryota > Viridiplantae > Streptophyta > Magnoliopsida > Caryophyllales > Caryophyllaceae > Silene > Silene latifolia. The sequence goes on from NC_133532.1 coordinate 11,621,064, forward strand.
TGTACCCTGTTGCTTCTTTCTCCGTGGTTCGAAGGGACCACAGGACGCCGGGTAGTTCATCAGCCCATCTTCCCTTTAGATCTTCAACCTTCTTTTTCAACCCGTTCAGTATTGTTTTATTAGCTGCTTTCGCCTGCCCGTTGCTCTGAGGGTGGAAGACGGAGGAGTATGCAAATTTGATACCGAGCTCTTCCAACCAATTCATCACCATGTCGCTCCAAAACTCTCGGCCGTGGTCAAATACAATGACTTGGGGTAACCCAAAACGAGTTATGATGTTCTCCCAAATCACCTTTCTTACGGCCGCCATGGTCTTGGCAGGTACCGCGACAGCCTCGACCCATTTGGTGAAGTAGTCAACGGCGACAATCAGGTACTTCCTTCCTCCGGAGGCCGTCGGAAATGGTCCTAATAAATCCATCCCCCACTGTGCAAATGGTAAGGGACTAAGTACTGGTTGCAGGTCTTGGGAAGGTGCATGTATTACCGGAGCATGCATATGACAATTCTTGCATTTCTTGGTTTTTGCCCTGGAATCTTTCAGCATGGTAGGCCAGAAGTAGCCGGCTCGGAGAGCTTTGTGAGCTAGCGTTCTTGCCCCCATGTGATGTCTGCAGATGCCTTCGTGAATCTCTGTCAGTATAAGCTCCGCGTCGGCTGGGCCGACACATTTCAAGAGTGGTCATATTACGGACCTTCTGTACAATTCTCCTTCGAACACTAAGTACCTTGCAGCGATCCTTCTTATCTTCTGAGACAGACTGCGGTCCTCCGGCAACTCTTTTGTCAGCTTGTATTTCATTATCGGAGTCATCCACGTCGTCTCGGCTTGTATGTCGCCCACCATGCCAACGGTCTCGGTGATGCTTTTAGCATTCCCGATATCCACCAAAGACGGTTCGACATTTTTGATGCTTGAACTGGCGAGTTTTGAGAGAGCGTCGGCTCGGTTGTTCTCGGACACTGGGATGCACTCGTATTTGGAAAGATTTCAATTTTGAGGTGTCGCTTTTACCCTTTCCAGGTACCTTACCATCCCATCGTCTCGAGTCTCATACTCTCCTCGGATTTGATTAGTCACTAAGAGTGAGTCTGTTTTCAACACAATGTGCTCCGCCCCGGCAGCTCTAGCTAACTTGACTCCAGTTATCACCGCCTCATATTCGGATTCGTTATTTGAGGCCGAGAAGGTAAACTTCAAGGCGTACTCAAACTCGTTTCCGTTAGGGCTGATGATAAGGATGCCGGCTCCTGAGCTGTTCGCCGTGGAGGACCCGTCGGTATACACTTCCCACACGTCGGGATGTGTTTCTTCTTGATATGTGCACTCGGCCAGGAAGTCTGCAAGCGCTTGCCCCTTTATCGAAGGCCTCGGCTTATACTGAATGCCAAAGCCGGAGAGCTCCACTGCCCATTTGATAAGTCTGCCAGATTTTTCGAATTTTTCTAATGCTTTATCCAATGGCTGGTCGGTTAAGACCGTCACGGGATGTGCGTCGAAGTAGGGTTTCAACTTCCTTGCGGCAACGACGACGGCGAGGGCTGCCTTTTCGATTAGTGGGTAATTTCTTTCGGCGGCCAGCAGTGTATGGCTGATAAAGTAAATTGGGTGTTGCTGCTTATTTTCTTCCTTGACGATTACGGCACTGACCGTGGCCGAGGTAAATGCTAAGTATAGATATAGCGTCTCCCCCAGCGTCGGCCTGGACAGGGTCGGTAGTGTCAGAAGGTGGGTTTTCAGTTGCCTGAAAGCCGTGCTCTTTTCCTCCCCCCAGCTAAAGTTTTTATTCCCTTTCAGCACTTTAAAGAACGGAGTGCTCTTGTCGGCCGACCGAGAGATGAAGCGGGCGAGAGCCGCCGTCCTTCCGGTCAGCATCATAGCCTCTTTTCGATTTCTCGCCTCCGGTAGGTCTAGTATTGCTTGGACTTGCCGGCCCGGACACCGAAGTTGCACTTCTTTGGGTTAAGCTTCATTTTATATTTCCTTAGTGAACAAAATGTCTCGCTCAAATCGGCTAAGTGCTCGCTGTCAGACTTGCTTTTTACAATAGCATCGTCGACGTAAGCCTCGATGTTTCGCCCTTTTTGATTTTGGAACACTTTGTCCACCAACCTAGTGTAAGTTGCGCCAGCGTTCTTCAAACCAAACGACATCATTTTATACATGAATGTGCCGTGAATGGTGATGAATGCGCACTTAGGCATGTCTTCCTCGGCCATGAATACCTGATGATACCCTGAGAAGGCGTCTAGCAGGCTTAGCATAGTGTAGCCTGCCGTGCCGTCAATTAAACTATCTATTCGAGGCAAGGGATAGCAATCTTTAGGGCACGCTTTATTAAGATTGGTAAAATCAACACACATCCTCCACGCCCCTGACGATTTCCTCACCATTACAACATTTGCTAGCCACTCAGGGTAAGTACAAGGCATGATAAAGCCCGCCGCTAGTAATTTGTCTACTTCAGCTTTGATGGCCTCATCCTTCTCGGCCGAGGAGTTCCTCATATTCTGCTTGACCGGCCTAGCAGTGGAGAGTACGTTCAGCTTGTGAACGATCATCTCCCGGCTCACGCCTGGCATCTCGGCAGCTGACTATGCGAAGACATCTTTGTTCTTCCTCACCAAGTCTAGGAGATCAGCTCTGAATTTTGGCTCCAGGTCGACACCGACAGTTACGGTGCGCTCTGGGTCAATTTCCACTTCCTCGGTCTCGGCTCCTTCGACCATGCCGACGTTAGTGTTCATCGGATCGCCCTTCTGCTGCAAGGATGGGCTCTTCCCTTTCTCCGACTTCTTCGCCACTTTGAGGGATTGCATGTTGCACCCCCTGGCCCACACTTGGATATTGACTATTTTATCTCTCTCGTCCTTTGAGACGAGCTTTTGTGCTTCCCCCCGGTCCGAGACGTACATCAATGTCAGGGCCCGGATGGACATCACTGCATCGGCCTCGCTCAAAGTGACTCGGCCTATGAGAACATTGTAGGCAGACGAACCATCGATAACCACGAACTCAGATAAAACATTTTTAGCCGCGTCCGCTTGGCCGAACATCACCGGCGGTCCCGATTGACCCCGGGGTACCAGTCGGCCCCGAGAAAGTCAGATAGCGGGTTAGTGCAAGGGCTCAGGTCTCCAATTTTCAGACCGAGATTAAGAAAGCACTCCCTGAACATGATGTTCGTGTAGGCGCCTGTGTCAATCAGGCACCTTTTGACCAAGTGGTTGGTTATATCCAGGTGGACTACAAGCGGGTCGCTGTGCGGGGCGACGACTCCCTCGTAGTCCTTCTTTCCAATGGTTATATCGGGGATGGTGGAAGCGGGGATCACTGTTTTGGGCACAAAGTTGATGGCTTGGTATAACTCATTTAGGTGCCGTTTGTGCCCATTAGCTGACCCACCGTTCTCGTTTCCCCCGATGACAACCTGGATCACTCCCATCCATTGGAATACTGATTTTCTATTCGCCCCGTCGGCGCTTGTTCCCGGGCCTCCAGCTACATACTTACTGAGGCTCCCCTTTCGGACTAGCTCCTCGATGGCGTTCCTTAGATGTCGACAGTTGTCAGTTTTGTGGCCGGTGTGGCCGTGGTACTCGCAAAAATGGCTTGCGTCACCGTCCCCCCTTGCCTTGGGGGGCCTTGCCCACTTCTGTCCCTCATTCTTGCTTAGGGTAAAGATCTCGGCTGGAGAGGCGACCAGGGGGGTGAGACTACTGTACCGCTTCTGGTTGTATAGTCCCGAACTCCCCCCGGAGCCCGCCGAGTGTTGTTTCCTATTAAATCTCTCAGGCCGGACCTATTCTCGTCACGACGACTTTCATCTACGTTGTCCCGGCGGCTCTTCCTCTCTGGGTGTCCAGCTTCACTGTGGCCTACCCAGGTTTTGTGATAGTCCTCCACCTTTACGGCTCGGTCGACCATCTTTCTGGCGGAGTCTAAGTTGAGGTCTTCACACTTGATCAGCTCGTTTTTGAACTCACCTTTTGGGAGGCCTTTCATCAGCGCGAAGGCCGCCAGTTCGGTGTTCAGCTCGCGGATCTGCTGAACCTTAGCGTCGAATCTTTTCACGTAGCTTCGGAGGGACTCGTCCTCCCCCTGTCGGATAGTTAGGAGGTCTGATGTTTCCACGGCCCTTCTCTTGTTGCAAGCATACTAGGCTATGAAATTGTCTCTCAGGTCGGCATAACAGTACACCGAGCCATTAGGTAGCCCCTTGTACCAACTCTGAGCCATCCCGTGTAGGGTCGTTGGAAAGACTCGGCACCACACCTCATCAGGCTGCTCCCATACCGACATGTACGACTCGAAAGCCTCGGCATGGTCGGTCGGGTCGCTATCCCCTTTGTATGATAAGGGCGGCAGCTTCAGCTTAGTCGGCACAGGGATCTCTAGGACATAGGTGCGACCGGGGGTGTCGACCACGTGTCGAATGACACGCGGCGATCGGCTCCTCGCAACCTTAGTCCGGCTTCTCTCCCTCTGGCGGGAAGGGCTTCTTGTCCGACTTTGGTGAGTCGGACTTCTTTCATTGCTTCGGGGCTGGCCTCGTTGTTGCCGCGGCGACGCTGTCCTCCCGCGCGAGGGGAAAGGACTCAGGTCTGCCACTGGCACCACGGGCTCTGCCGGCGTTATAGCATGCCCAGCTCCTTGTATCGCTCCGGATAAGTTGTTCGGAGGCACTTTATGGGCCCTGGTCACCTGTGGATGCGCTGCCGTCACCGTCGTCGTGACAGGGGTAATCGGCGTACTACCCATCTGGTCCAGGAATAGCTTTAATTTGGCCGCATCGACCACATGTCCCATGACAGTGACTTGGTCGGTAGGCAGCGGTTTTTCTGGCTCTTTCGGCATCCCGAACATCACCGGCTCAGTTACTCGACCGGTGGGGGACTACCAGATCTCAGAATTACGGAACGTGTCATTCTGGAAGAATGCAGTTCCTTCAATCACAGTTTCTTGTTGCTTTGACATCTTCTTAGCTCGCTGAATGGTTTTTTTTTTTTTTTTTTGATGTAGGTGACTAGCTTTTAGTATCGGTCCCCACAGACGGCGCCAATTGTTCCGAGTGTAATTCCGGAGCAGGATTATGACCACTTGAGCTTGTTGAATGATGTCGTTGCTTGTCTCTTCCTTTCACTCTTTCCTGTCAAGATGAACAAACTGAGGGCTCGGCTTGGGGCCGAACGTACTCACTCCGACGCTCAAGTCAGTAAACTTAGAGAGATAAGTTATATGTTAACTTGGCAAAGTATATTGTAGAGAGATAAGGGAGTTTATACCATATTTTCCAGTTAGTTTCTCAATGAGAGATGATGAGTATTTATAGACTTTCACCTTTTGTCACGTAGTGGCCAAGTGGCCAAGTGGCGTAGCAGGTGGAAAGACCGTTTTACCCTCGGCCTAGGGACCCATGACAGGCCGGCAGGCCTGGTTGACTCCATGCCGAGGGGACTGGATGTGAGTATGCGGATATGCCTCTCGGTCGGCTAGTTGCCGAGCCGAGACCCAAGTGACAGGCCGACAGGCTTTCTCGGTTAGGCTGTTAATATGTTGACTTGCTGTCTTTTAGCTTTGACCTTGCTCAATATGTTGACTCGGTCAGCGGGTGCAGAATATGCCCCATCAATTGGGATTCTGTGGGTGGAGGAAGAAGTAAATTGCAGAGAAGTATAATCAGCTTGTCATGTTAGCCTTGCATATCATATTTGGAAAGTTCGTAATAAGGCTCGGTTGGATCAATATGTTGCTTGGCCATGGAAAATTTGTCAGCAGATTCTCAAGGATGTTCTTTATCGTTTCTGGGCTCGCAACCAGTCTGCTGTAGCTGCTAGGGATCGTACTTGGCTGCTGCAATTAGCTCATCATTAGTGTTGCACAATTTTGTAATTTTTGTTATCATTTTCTCATAGTTATATTCCAAAAACTCTCATATACGGGATGATGTATCTCTTTTGTTGATATCAATATATACTTACCTTTTACCAAAAAAAAAAACAACTGAAACTATAAAGATAAATCTCATGACAGCGAAAGTTAGACTCGAGTGATGACTCCCCATCTCGTCCCCATAGCAAAAAATCATTACCCCCTCTCACAATCTGCTCACCATCCCGAATGGATCACCACAGATTTTACAAAACAACAATGGCGCCAGTTTACTGCATAATCAAATTAAGACAAGTACGATAAGATAAACAATTGATCATCATCTGTAGATACCCAGTATCTGCACCTTCCAAAAACCACCCGATGATGATTGGACTATAACGTATTTTTGATATGCGTGCGTGAATTGGCTATACATGAGACGGTTTAATGCACTACTCGAATATGAAAAATGATTTCATAAAAAGTTTTCTAACTTCATTTACATTAAAATAACACTATTTAGAGTTAAAACCGTCGTCGGACCCAAAACCGACTCAGAAACCCGCAACTCGAGTCAACCTGAGTCAACCCGAGTAAAACCAAATCTCGAATGTTGAAAATAATGCCATGAATGGTTTTATCTTGCCATTTGCATTAAAATGAACCTAATTAGAGTCTAAACTGACACCGGGCTAAAAACCGACTCGAAATTCAAATCCCGACTCACACGGGTCAAACCTCTAAGCAAACTCAACCGACCTACCATCCCATAATTCTCTATAAATAACAACCTTCACACACCACAATTCTTACACGAGTTTCCGCCCCCTCACCTCTCTCTTAAACTTCTAGACTCGACTTCCTAAGTCACAAAATCGACACGTGTTTACGACCCACCGATCGTAAACACAAGCCTTACACATTGTTTGGTACCGTCGCCGTGCATTCGACCGACCCATTTGACCTATTCAATTCATCAATCAACATGTTTTAATTAACAAATTTTCAATATATTTTCAAAACAAAATCATTTTTTAAGGCACTCTTTTAAATTTCTTTGATCGTGAGTAGTCGCTACGAGAAAACCGTCTCTAAAGTCGTCTACGTCGCAAACATCAATACACATAAGTTTGAGGGTGTAAACAACTCATTTATTTCTTGTCTTTATTGTTTTTATGAGTTCATAAGAATGAACAATGCATAACACGATTCAAATATAGGTTAGACGAGCCAAAACCGAGTTTTGGCCCGCGACAGAAGCCCTTTGCAATGCAAAAAGGCTCGCGCCTCTTGTGGGTTCTCGGGTCAGACTCAAACGTGTTTGTTCTCGTCTTTACTCTTTATTTCATTTCTTATTTGTAATCGGTTTTTACCATTTCAAATGTTTCAAATCATTTTTATGACAAACTTTTTAACCATAAATCATAATCACCCTTGGTTCCATATACCATGACAGTTAAATCCGTGACTCGGTGATATTAATTGGTTAAAACCTGGGCAGACCCCTTACCTCGCTAATAGGCTCGCGCCCCAATGGGGCTGCCTGGCACTGTTCTGTTTCGGTTTATCATTTGTCTAGGACGATCCCAGTTACGGTTAATCCGAATACATGACGGATCAGATTGACAAGCTTACGTCTTTACACTTTGTCATTTGACACCCTTTTTCAATAAATGGATCGTATTAAGCATCATAACCCGAACTCGGTAAATGGATGTTTAATTTTCGTTTTCACATGCAAATCAATCTAAATCCAGCTTTGACACCAATTTCATGGTACATGCATAAACAACCGACTTAGGAAATATTCATATGTTAGGTTAAAGCTTTGGGATGCGCATTCATGCATTTAAACCGTTTTATCAACTCTTGCACTTAAACAACCACGATCGATCAGTAGAGGCCGCTAACGCGGGCGAGATTGGGTGTTTGATTAAAGGGCTTCACAATACGTACCCTCACCCCTTACTCATAACCTTTGGATAGTGGATGGCCTTATCCAGGGCGTACGAGAGTCATTTTAGGCATAGAATGCTAAAAGGGGGACGAGTCCTTATCTTTAGTACCTATGTCAAACACCGCTTTTTGCCTTGATTGACCTAGGTATAAAGTGGATTTTGAACGGGTTCCAGGCATCCCACAAATGCTTGTTGGCGACTCCGAACATCTCAACATCGTTTCGAGACCTTTGCCGAGACGAAACCGACCGATCTAAAGCGATCCGGTCGAAAGCATTTTTAAGCCACCGAGCGTGGCTTTCAAAAGACCGCTGCATGTCCAACAGATCGGCTTGGCGTGCAGGTGGTCCGTGGCTACGGACCGGCAGGCGGCATCGCGCCCGCATGCCGGCTTGTGGCCCATGTCCACAGATTGGCGACTCCGCTGGGGAAAACTAGGACACTTGTGTCTTTGTGATCCTTAGAGGTGAAACTCGAACGAGGTCGTGGTTAAAGTGCATTAATTGATATTACGGTCATAAGTCGGGTTCCTTGTCCGGGCCCACAACCTAACCTTTATCGACCAATTGGCTTGTCTCGTCGGCCTGAGTTTTCTCATTCCCGCGTTTCGAATCCCGATTGAGTCAGGCATACCGTTGACGTTACACATTTCTGTTTCGTCAAAGGGCTTTCATTTCCTTCGAGCACGAGGCTCGGGCACCCATCTCACACATTTTGTTTGGATTGGTATCCCTCTCGAAAATCGGGGTTTGATTGCTTGGTGTGTAACCCACCCTTTTAAGCCAAAACCCGTGTCAGCATTATGCATAATATAATGAACTGTGAGTGCTTATGTGCTATGTGATCATAAGTCCTTCCGTGTCATTTCAAACTTTCAAAAACACCTTTTTGCCCCGTTATAATGGCCGTTTCAATCCTCGCTCTTTCGCCGACCGTTGGAACCTTTTTATGCCGTCGTAATGACGATTTTCAAACCCGGTTTTTATAACCGTTTCAAAAACACCTTTTATGCCGTTATAATGGCCATTTCAAACCTCGGTCTTTCGCCGACCGTTGCACGCCTTTTTAGGCCGTCGTAATGATGATTTTTCAAACCCGGTTTTTACAACCGTTTCAAAACACATTTTGTGCCGTTATATTGGCCATTTCAAAACCCTGTTTTTATAACCACTTTAAATACACCTTTTTAGGCCGTCGTAATGACGATTTTCAAACTCGGTTTTTCACAACCGTTTCAAACCTCGGTTATTCGCCGACCGTTGCACAACTTTTTGTATCGTTGTAATGACGATTCCAAATTCTTCAATTCTAGATTTTCAAATCCGTGATTCGGAATTTCAAAAACCGTCTTTGGAAACAGCACATTGTTTTCAGAGCCGCCGCAATTTCAACTCAAATCGTCTTTTGAAAACAAACCTAAGACAACCCTTTCAACTGGCTGACCTTCTAAAGATCTTTACTCTTCGGAAGCCGTCCATAGAACGACAAATGAATCTTTTTGAAAATTTCTATTTTCGAAAACTTCAGTCCACCTTTGTGATTCAGTCTCGAGTCGATTAGAGTCCATTCGATTTCAAGTCTAGTAGTTTAGATAACGTTGAATCTCCGCCGAAGTTAGTACCTACCTTAATGATTCTGGTCTAGGTCATGTCGCCTAATTGTCGAGACATCTCCAATGGCGTTAGCAGAGTCAAAACCTCTCGGGTATTAAACCCGTCTTTCCCCCACATTACGGGTCAAAGGTCAAGTTTGTGTACATGTCTTGTCCAGCGGCGTCACGCCATCGACAAACTTCCAAATCTCGTCAGAAGTCGTCTGTCTAGGCATCACTATGCCAAAGTCGACACTCGAGTCTAAGTTCAACGTCTTGCACCCTGAGTTCAAACACAAGAGGTCATTCACGATCTTTAACGAACTCATAACCTAGTCACACCGTCGCGTCTTCACGACAAAACTGCCTTTTGTATATATGTGTCGCACTTGCCTTTGTTTGTGCAATCCCTTGCCAAGACAACTTATAACGCCTATCGTTATGTCAAATAGGAATCCCTTGGGTGCTATCGATTGTGAACAAGAAACTCAAGAAGCTGATCAACCTTCATCCACCATGACTTATGCCGAAACTAACAACATGGTCCTTCGACTCCTAGCTACTGTGGAAAACATGAGCACTCGTCTTTCCCAAGTTGAGGACAAACTGATAACCGGGAATTTTCCCTCTTCTGATATTGAGCAAAGGATTAAGCTCCTTGAAAGCCGACTACTTTCCAACGACAAAGCCAACCCTATTTGGAGGGCTACCAAAACCATTGAACCCAATTCTTTAGGTGCTCCACCAACCAAAACAAGACGACCTCATAGGTCCTTCCCCGATTTGGGTATGCCTTATGCCACAGCCTTGGAAAGGCTAATCTCACAAGGAAAACTCAAACCAATTGGTCCAACTCCAGACCCTCTACCAAACAAGCGAGGACGTAGATGGGACGGAAAACTGTTTTGTCAATATCACCAAGGTCGCGGACACGATACTGAAATGTGTCTCCCCCTAAAAGGCGACATCCTTGATATGATCGAAAAGGGCGAGTTACCAATACCTCCCTCAGCAAACAACAAAAATAAGCCTCCAGAAAACCTATTGCACACAGTCAGGAATCTTCCCTAGACTGCTCTCACCTCCTCTCTCCTGACGATGACAAAATCCATGCGATTGACGAGGATGGCATACAAAGCGCTATAATGATGCTCTCTGTCTCCATCAACAACATATTCTCAAAGCTGCAAGTGGCTATCGATGACTTGAACACTCGAGTAGCTAATTTGGAGAAAAGGGTTAGTACTACTGAAAATGAACCTGACCATCAAAAAGAAAACCAACCCTTGGTTCACCAACAAACAGCTGTTGAACATGAGGAATCATCTAATGGTTCAGACTCCCATGAACCCACCAACAAAGAAAATGAAATTGCCTCGCCAAAATCCCTTTCAAAATATCAAGCAACATCCCAAAAACTTCCCATTGACAACGACCAAATCCTTCTTCCGTCCAGGATTGACAAAAACAAAAACAAAACTCACAAAAACATCCTAAAAAACGCCAATGTGGAAACCATGGGAAAACGTCAAAGGGAATTCACAAATCTGGGAATAGCATACGACAACGCTCTGGGGATACTTGCTTCAGAAGGAATGCTGCAACCCATTGGTACGACTCCGGACCCACAAGAACACAAGAGAGCCTGATTCTGGGATGGTAATGCCTATTGCCAATACCCTCAAGGCAAGGGCCATGACACCGAAGCCTGTCTCAAACTCAAGCATGCCATTCAAGATATGATTAAAGCTGGCAAAATCATAACTGCACCTCTCAGTCAAGACAATCCTCCTGGATGCCTCAAGTCAAACAGCAAGGTTGAACGTTCTCAAAGGACATTCACTAGACTCAACACAACCTATGCCGCAGCTCTTCAAAAGCTCATGACTGAAGGGAAGCTACAACCAATCGGGCCCACTCCGGACCCGCTTGAATGCAGGAAAACCTGTTTCTGGGACGGCAGTGCCTATTGTCAATATCATCAAGGAAAATGTCATGACACTGAAACATGCTTCAAACTCAAACATGTTATTCAAAATATGATCGACAATCATGAACTGGTAGCTTCATCCCTAGGCCAACCAAGTGCTGAAAACAACCCTAATGAACATCTTATTCTGCAAGGAGATGAAAGCCTAATGGACTATTGTCCCCATATCATTCCCAACAACGAGAGTGAAGTGCTCAAATGAGTCAATGCTCAACATCAGACATTCAAGCCGCTGGATGTTGCAAAAGACACATTCGAGGAGGAAACTGATGATCAGGAGTTCGTATCTACGATTAAGTCTGAGTCCGAGTCTTAAGCTTTCTCATATCTATCCTAGCGTCTGTCCTTTTATTCCTAAGTGACAACTGGGGGCTGTCCCCATGAGTCACATGTATCCACCGAGTCTGTGCTAACCTCTTATTTATCTAAATAAAAGCACAATTTCCAACTATCATATATTCTCCCCTTTACCATTTCCCGTTGACAACGAGAATTGATTTAAAACAAACAACAAGTTCCAATTCAATGTGAGTACACTCGAGTGACGTTCCGTACCGAGTAAGAGGAGGACTCGAAACTCCGTGTCCATTTTCTTTACCTATTCCATGCCTGGCAATAGAAACCTTTCATTAGCACCCGATCTAGAACGAGCTCTCAATCAAAGGGATCCTACGACGAACCTAGATAACAAACCATAACATCTCCTTGTTCATGGTCAATGACGGAAGGCAAGCCCATTCCCCACAAAAACATCCCATCACCAAGTATCAACCTCTCACCAACGGGTACATCCTCGTCTACACCTTTACCTTCATCGAACGAAAGACGGCAAAGAACCAATAAATCAAAAACCAAAGCCTAATCCAAGGCCAAAATCAAAGGCCCAAGCCAATATCCATTCACTTAAGCCAAATCAAAGCTACTCACCCAAGGCCAAAATCAAAGGCCCAAGCCAATAGCCATTCAAGGCCAAAGCCAAAGTCAAAGCTAAAGCAAAACCAAACCAAAGCAAAAGCCAAAACAAAAACAAAATAGTGAAATTCAAATTCGCTATTTTCACGAATTTCAACGACGGAATCAAAAACCGTCATTTTCAAATCACAAATACAAAATAGTGAAATTCAAATTCGCTATTTTCACAAATTCCAAACGACATAATTAAAAACCGTCCTTTTCAAACAAAAACGAAATAGTGAAATTAAAATTCGCTATTTTCACAAATTCCAAACGATGGAATTAAAAACCGACCTTTTCAAACAAAAACGAAATAGCGAAATTCAAATTCGTTATTTTCTCACAATTTCAAACGGCGGAATTTAAAACCGTCAATTTCAAAACAAAAACAAGATAGCGAAATTCAAATTCGCTATTTCCACAAATTCCAAATGACGAAATTCAAAACCGCCACTTTTCAAAAAATGAAATTACGAAATTCAAATTCGTTATTTTCCCACAATTTCAAATGACGAGATTCAAAACTGTCACTTTTCAAAAAATGAAATAACGGAATTCAAAATTCATTATTTTTCCCACAAGACTCAAACGACAGAATTAAAAACCGTCACTTTTCAAACTTCGGACCAACAAGTCCAACACCAAAATACAAAGTCCAGGACCGACAAGTCCAAAGCTCAGGACCCATGAGTCCAAAACACCAAGTCCAGAACCAACAAGTCCAAAGCCCAGGACCCATGAGTCCAAAACACCAAGTCCAGGACCAACAAGTCTAAAGCCCAGGACCCATGAGTCCAAAACACCAAGTCCAAGACCAACAAGTCCAAAGCCCAGGACCAACAAGTCTGAAACACCAAATCCAGGACCAACAAGTCCAAAGCCCAGGACCAACAAGTCCGAAACACCAAGTCCAGGACCCATGAGTCCGAAACACCAAGTCCAGGACCAACAAGTCCAAAGCCCAGGACCAACAAGTCCAAAACACCAAGTCCAGGACCAACAAGTCCAACACACCAAATCCCGGACCGACAAGTCCAAAACACCGAACACTAAAACCTCAATTAACACAGCTTCACCCCTAAGTCCTTATAGAGACTGTTACAGGGAGACCTATCTAGGCTTCTGAGGATTCCCTTCAAGCTCGTAATATCACACCTTAACCTTTAAGGTCCAGACATAGGATTCTGATCCCACATTTGTTTACCAACCATTGCGTGCTTAGGCCACATCCAGCCTGAGACCCTATTCTGCACCATATTACAAGTTGTAACCCATCGGCCTAAACACCACAAAATACAAACTCCAGATTTTTATCTGTCAAACAAACATATTATTAGCAGGCTCCACATTCCATAATGTCGCAGCCATTTTCACCTTGACCCAGATACGGAGTCTTCAAAAAACATTGTTCCCCGGAACGGGACATGCCCATTTCATTCTTAGAGTCCACTTTTTAGTGTGCTCACATAACAAGAAACATTTCCACAAACTGCGCCTCTTCGATTCATGATCAAGGAGGAATTCTCTCCAATCAATCTTTCGAGTCACCAAACGGAATTTGTCGTCGTGACCCTAAGCTCCGGGTTTTAATCTGTCAAACAAACCTATCATTACCAAGCTCCACATTTCATAACGTCGAAGCCATTTTCACCCTGACCCAGATACGGAGACCTCGAATGCTTTGCTACCGAGAACCGGACATACCCAATCTACCCTTAGGGTCCACTTTTTAGTGTGCTCACATGATAAGGAACATTTTCACTAATTACACCTCTTCGATTCATGATCAAGGAGGATTTTCCTCAAATCAATTTTTGAGTCACCAAACGGCATTTACCGTCGTGACCCTCACACTTTAAGGTCCTAACATCTCGCTTAGCACACACACATCCTGAACTACGATCTGGTTTGATTTCACTTCATGTGAATACGTAGGCAATCCTTCAAGGACGCAACCATACACCTCAAAATCACTTTAAGGTCCTAACAACTCGCATAGGCACACACATTCAGAACTACGATCTGGTTTGATTTCACTCCACGTGAATACGTAGGCAGTCCTTCAAGGACACAACCATACACCTCAAAATCAATTATCAACACACATGCAGAACTACGATCTGGTTTGATTTCGCAAACACGCGAATACGTAGGCAGTCCTATTACGAGGGCACAACCACACCCCCACACACATTCAATTTTCAAACCTTCAATTTGCAACCCATTGCATACACTCAGAACTATGATCTAGTTTGATTTCGCAAACACGCGAATACGTAGGCAGTCCTCTAACAAGGACACAACCGCACATGCCTTTCAAAACAATTCCAATTTTCAACCCTCGAAAAAACAGCTCAGAACTACGATCTGGTTTGATTTTGCAAACACGCGAATACGTAGGCAGTCCCCCAACAAGGACACAACCGCACACCCATTTTAATCTCAACCACCAACATCAATCCTCAAAAGCAGCCCACCCAGCTGTAAAAATTAATCTTATACCTCTTTACTGGGAGCTTGTTCCTTAAGACGTCGCCCGTTCCTTACTTTGTCAAAATCCCACCTTCTCACTCTGGGGGCTTCTCTTTCAAGACGCCACCCGTCCTTTATCCTCAAACATCTCTTGAGTCTCAACTATAGTCCAAAATAAAACCGCCCATACCCTAGTGCTCGGTTAGGCCGATGGCAAGGTCTTGGTTCCGCTCTCCGAATCATCATACCTCGAGAAGGGATCTCAAACAAGCAAACAAGGGCAAATATGTCTGGAGAAGATAATCATTTCATGTTCCCCAGCCGAGCGGACCTTCTACCTCAGGGATTTGATACGCATTGTCACCCCTTCTTGTCAAGGAGTTGCACTTACATAAACAAAGTCTGTCAGAGTCACCCTTGCGTCGTGTCGACACTGAATTTGCATCACGTTCACGACATCCTGTATGTCAGTCTGTCAGTATGTGTCCATGTGAGTCAATATCGCAATGGTCACATGTCTCCAATCTATCAAATCATAGATCTATGAGTAACAAGACTCGCCTTTAAGCTTCGAAACATTCAAAACTTCTATCTCCCTTCGCATGGGATATTACATGCTAGTTGCTTATATGCTAACTGCTCACATGCTTATGTGCTTACGTGCTTATATGCTTACGTGCTAGTTCCTTATATGCTAACTGCTCACATGCTTATGTGCTTACGTGTTTATATGCTTGCATTCAACGTGCTTGTCTATGCAACTGCGGATTTGTGTAGTCACTAACCATGCAGATAATCTTGAGAAGAGAAATGCACTCCAACTGAGTACTGGATTCTTCCCCACAAATGCCGACCCGTCAAGTCCAAAGGCTTTAACCTAGTCGATTACATGACATACGCTACCTCCCAACGAGCGACAACTCATATCCCCGGCGAGTCCTGAGAAGTTTCTAACTCCCCAACAAGTGCCGATTTTCAAATGGAAGTCACACAGGTCTTTCAAAGATCCTCGCGACATCGTTCATTATTCCGACGCAGCGCTCTCCCTAAATGGTTTTCCAGAGGGCCTTGCTTAGACGATTTATCCCCACGGAGTTCATTTAGGACCCCCAGCAAGTTGGAGTTCGTCGCTCTCTAGCCAGGCCTATCAACGTCAATCTGGTTGGAAGTCATTACCGGATAATATCTTGAAATAAGCCCGATGTTTCAGGGTCTTCCCCACAGACGATCATTCGACCATCAACATGGCTGGCGAGCCTTAAAACGTACCTCCAACATGGCTGACGAGCCTCAAAACGCACCTTCAACATAGCTGGCAAGCCTTTGCACGCACAAAAGAAGCAATTGTAGGACATATCCCGAAGATGCCTCAGGTATGACTCCTTCACGTGGCTGGCGAGCCTCAAAACGTACCTCGAATACGGCTGGCGAGCCTTTGCGCGCACACAACAAAACGTTCAAGGACATATCCCGAAGATGTCTCAGGTATGAATCCCTCTTATGGCTGGCGAGCTTTTATACGTAGTCTAATGGACTTTAAACGACCCGAATCGGAAGTCGACAGACTCTAAACTGTTCCCGACGACAGGTCCTTGACTCGAATCCCCGAGTCGCCTCGACGTCGCCCTTTCTGACGGAAGGTCCTTGGCTTAAACCCTTTTGAGTGGCCTCGACGTCGCAATAGTCTTCAGGTTGTAATCTTCGATTGACCTGGAGGCTATACTTTGACTTTCGCCCCGTACAAGCCTCAGTCAAAGTGGGGGCTCTGTAGATACCCAGTATCTGCACCTTCCAAAAACCACCCGATGATGATCGGACTATAACGTGTTTTTGATATGCGTGCGTGGATTGGCTATACATGAGACGGTTTAATGCACTACTCGAATATGAAAAATGATTTCATAAAAAGTTTTCTAACTTCATTTGCATTAAAATAACACTATTTAGAGTTAAAACCGTCTTCGGACCCAAAACTGACTCAGAAACCCGCAACTCGAGTCAACCTGAGTCAAACCAAATCTCGAATGTCGAAAATAATGCCATGAATGGTTTTATCTTGCCATTTGCATTAAAATTACCCTAATTAGAGTCTAAACCGACACCGGGCCAAAAACGACTCGAAATTCAAATCCCGACTCACACGGGTCAAACCCGAGTCAAGGACACAAAATACCTACCCCAAATATCACCCAAGATTAAGCTTACACGGCTAAGCAACCATCAAAGACCACAAATCACAACCAACAAGACATTGGTTAGAACAAATGGAAAATCCAAATTTCTGAAAGGGACAGTACACTCATTTTAGTCACTAGGTAGCTCGCGCCTCAATGGGGTGTCTGCTTAGCCTCTAAGCAAACTCAACCGACCTACCATCCCACATTTCTCTATAAATACCAACCTTCACACACCACAATTCTTACGCGAGTGTCCGCCCCCTCACCTCTCTCTTAAACTTCTAGAGTCGACTTCCTAAGTCACAAAATCGACACGTGTTTACGACCTACCGATCGTAAACACAAGCCTTACACATTGTTTGGTACCGTCGCCGTGCATTCGACCGACCCATTTGACCAATTCAATTCATAAATCAACTTGTTTTAATTAACATATTTTCAATATATTTTCAAAGTAAAATCCTTTTTTAAGGCACTCTTTTAAACTTCTTTGATCGTGAGTATTCGCTACGAGAAAACAGTCTCTAAAGTCGTCTATGTCGCAAACATCAATACACGTAAGTTTGAGGGTGTAAAAAACTCATTTATTTCATGTCTGTATTGTTTTTATGAGTTCATAAGCATGAACAATGCATAACAAGATTCAAATATAGGTTAGACGAGCCAAAACCGAGTTTTGGCCTGAGACAGAAGCCCTTTGCTATGCAAAGAGGCTCGCGCCTCTTGTGGGTTCTCGGGTCAGACTCAAACGTGTTTGTTCTCGTCTTTCCCCTTTATTTCATTTCTTATTTGTAATCGGTTTTTACCATTTCAAATATTTCTAATCATTTTTATGACAAACTTTCTAACCATAATTCATAATCACCCTTGGTTCCATATACCATGACGGTTAAATCCGTGACTCGGTGATATTAATTGGTTAATTACATTTTAAAGGAAATTCTTTTAATTTATTTACCATTGTAATTCATTTTTATGATAAACATATTTTGACCATTACAAAAATCATCCTTGGTTCTTTATACCATGACGGTTTATTCCGTGACTCGATGATATTATTGGTTAATTACAAATTAAAGGGTATTTTAACCCCCTTTTATTTTACATAGCATTTTTCTCATTTATTTACATTTGCAAACATATTAGTCATTGATACGTGCATATTCTATACACTTTATCTGCGGTTTTGGCACGTATTTCCATGCATAATTGTTAGCTTAAGGCTACTATTTCTCCCGAAACGGTTTACTTTGCATTTTTTATGATTTATTGTAGGAACGAGTGGAAGTAAGCTAAATCAAGCCTAATTCGTCCTCCGGGGGCAAGTTTAAGGAAGCCAAGAAGAAGGAGAGTCGTATTCACTCACCTTGGGATGCGTGCAAAGGAGTGAAGAGTTGATTGGGAGGAAAAAGAGAGCCACTGCACAAAGATATTCATCGATCGACAAAGTCGTTTCATCGATCGACCACCAAACGCATCGACGCTCGTTTCGCATTAACCCGATCGATCGACCATGCTGACCGGTCGATCGACCTGATTTCGAGCTGATATCTTTTTCTCCGTGTTAGGCTTTTAAAAGCCCAACTTGTAATTAACTTTCAGTATCTTTTTATCGAGAAACGCAAAGAACTTTTAGGTTATGCTTTTCATTCTGGAAAAACTCAGTTTTAGATCTAGCTTGAAGACGGAAACCTTGGATTCGAATGCTTTGTTCTTGAATTTGATTAGTGAGTTTTTTTATGCAATTCTTCCTCTTCCTTATTTCTTTGTTATTTTGATTCTTGTTTTCATCAATTAATTTCAGCAATTGAATCCTTCTCTTTTGTTTTAGTTCGATTCCAATATGTCAAATTTGTTCTTTATTATTAATTTCGAAGTTAGAATAGTTATAATTATGCGTAGGTGATTTCTTTGATTGGGAACAAGGTGAGCCATGGTATTAAATTAGGATTGTTGTGTAGTATGAGTTCTTCCGTATTGGTTTAGTTATCTTTTGATAAATTTCTTTACTAGATTGAAAGATTGGTAATTTGAATTATCGCTAGATTTGGAATTTCTCTTGAGCGAAAGCGTTGATAAATTCTAGGGAATTAATAGACCGTGAGGTTATTTGAGCTTTGATCGAAAGGCTAGCTTATTTTCCCTGAGACCGTATTGTAAGACTTTTGCTACCTTACTGACCTGATATTTGCCATGGTGAACCGAAGTTCCCGATCCCCTTTTTATCTTGTTGAGAATATTCATTTTAGCAATTAGCCAGTTAATCAACCAAATTCAAAACCCCCAATTAATTGTTACTTTTATAGACTGAAAAATAGCAAACAAAATCAACCTTGTCTCTCTGTGGTTCGACCCTTACTATCACTAGCTATAGTTTTAGTTTGGAATTATAAATTTAATTTTGGTACTAAACGACGGTATCAAATTTTGGCGCCGTTGCCGGGGAGACGGTGTAATTTTGTTTGCCTTATTTTAGTTTATTTTTCTTGTCTCAAGGAACTTTGATTCCTTGAGGCCGTTGCTTACCTTTGCTTCTAGTTTTGCTTTTGCACAGTTAGAAGACAGGTTTTTGAGAGGAAGACTTGAGTACTCTCACTTTGGAAATTATGGCTACAATATATGATAATTTTCAGCCAAAGGAGCACCACCTTCCAAAGGGGCGCCGATTACCTACCCCTACTACCGGTAATTTCGAGTTTCGTTCCTCTTATATTGATTTAGTGGAGCGAAATCGGTTCATGTCTCGCGATGAAGACCCCTTGAAGCATATGGAAACTTTCACAGACTATTGCTGTTCCATACCTATACCGTCTGGGGTAACTCAAGATGAAGTGAAGGGATTTATGTTCTTGTACTCCTTGAAGGATTCGGCGCGAGATTGGTACCGCTACCTCGATAGGGTAGCAAAACTGAGTCACGGATTGGACATCTTTAGCATTAGCCTTCTACAAGAAGTACTTCCCACTTTCAAAGACTGATGCCTTGAAGGGTAAAATCACGAGTTTTCAGCAAGGAGCCGACGAAGATTTTTGTGAAGCATGGGGACGTTTCAAAAGTTTGGTCCGAGCTGTCCCTCATCATGGTTTCCAAAGAATGGTATATTTGCAACCTATTTTACAATGCTTTATATGATGATTACAAGGTCATCTTGGATGCAAATAATGGTAGGTTCCAAAATAATACCGGTCAAAGCAAAGGTTGGAACACTATTGAGGAGATGGCAGTCCATAGAGCTGAGTTTGGAAGTTCACGTGGAAAGTCACGAAAGCAAAGTGAAGAAATGACCGCTGTTGTGACACTTATAACTTCCATTTCTACCCGTCTCGAGAAGCTCGAGATTTCTGAAGCTTCCAAGGAGAAAGTTGAAATACCCGTTCAAAACTCAGATGAGATCGAGAAGTTGAGAGAGATGGTCCAACTCCTTTTGGTTCAAGTGGCGAATATGGAAGCAGCCGGGATTGAGTCCTCACGGAATTTTGTGAAACAATTGGAGAATATGGAGGCTAAGCAAGCTGCTAATTCTTCAAGCAAATGTGAAGGGCCGGTTGAGACGATCAATGCCATCAATCTTAGAAGTGGCCTTTCTTATGAAAGTCCCGACAAGCCAAAGGAAGACTCGGGAAATGATGAAGAAGCTCGTTTAAATTCTGTGCAAAACGAAGTCAATGCGATTTCGTCGATCGACCAACATTCCCGATCGATCGATCAAGTGTCGAGATAAAATAGTTTCTGGTCAGAAACTAGTCACACCCAGCACATCCAGTCGATCGACCAACATCCTCAGTCGATCGACTGAGACACCTGACGAAGTCAATTCTGGACAGGAACTGTTCACGCCCAGCTTACTTGGTCGATCGACCACTCATACCGATCGATCGATCGAACTCCGAGCAGGATGCAAATCCGTCAACTAGTCCGCATGATTCTTCACTCATTGATGATTTGACGGGGTTTTAAACCTACGGAAGCCGAAGGTTACCGATCCTACGGCCAGTTGCGATCCGTATCCGGAGCGTCCTCAAGGCTACTAAGCTGGAGCGTAAGTTTGGTAAGTTTCTGGAGATGGTCCAGAATCTCGAGGTAACGGTTCCTTTCACTGATTTAATTACCCAGGTACCCTCTTACGCTAAATTTATGAAAGATATTTTTAATCGTAAGAGAAATTTTCGTGATGATGGTAATGTTGCTTTTGTGGAGGAGTGTAATGCTCTTTCGCAAGTTAATGTGCCACCCAAATTAAAGGACCCGGGTAGTTTCTCAATTCCTTGCACTATAGGTAACCATGTAATTGGAAAAGCCCTTTGTGACTTAGGGGCCAGTGTTAGTGTCATGCCATATTCTGTTTGCGAAAGGTTAAACATTGGTAGACTCAAGGTAACCGATATTACCGTTCAAATGGCAAATAGATCGACTCAGAGACCTATAGGTGTTCTAGAGGATGTACCCGTTAGAGTGGGTAAGTTTTTTATTCCTGTCGATTTCGTTGTTTTGGACATTGCAGAGGACAGTCAGATACCTATTATTTTAGGCAGACCGTTCTTACATACAACTGGGGCTGTGATAGATGTCAAACGCGGAACCATCACCTTATAGGTAGGGGATGACACCATTGAGTTCAGTCTTGCTCACAAGGCAACTGAACCTGCTGATGAGGATACGTGTTATTCCATTGATATTGTTGACAGGGTTGTTACTTGTAATTAGAGGGAATCCTTAGCCAAGGATCCCTTAGCTGATCTAACCCATTTAGATGAGTGTGCAGGTCATATAGTGGAGAATGCTGAGGAGCCAGATGCTTTGGTTGCCTCAATGGAGAGCTACGAGCTCAATGAAGAAGAAGATGAGATGCTTTTGAGCCTGGCCAACGATAACTTGGTGAACACTTGCTACACCATTGAAGCCGATTCTGTCTATCTTTGTAGAGGTAAAGGTGCCAGGGCGTAAGCCACTTCCTCCTAATCTTAAGTATGTTTTTCTAGATGATACGGAGCAAGACCCACTATTGTTAGCTCTAAGCTTAACGATGACCACCGTATGCTTTGATGTGTGTACTTAAGAAAAATAGGAAGGCTTTGGGTTATTCTTTGGATGACATTAAGGGCATAAGCCCGATGTTTGTATGCATAGGATAGAGCCGAAGAAGGCCACAAGCCTTACGAGACGAGGGTCAACGCAAGTTGAACCCGAAGATGCAGGAAGTTGTTATGGCTGAGGTGATGAAACTACTTGATGCAGGTATTATTTATACAGTTGGCAACTCCAAGTGGGTTAGCCCAGTTCAGGTAGTCCCGAAGAAAGGAGGGACTACCGTGGTTAAAAATGATAAAAATGAAT
Organism: Silene latifolia; assembly: GCF_048544455.1. NCBI lineage: Eukaryota > Viridiplantae > Streptophyta > Magnoliopsida > Caryophyllales > Caryophyllaceae > Silene > Silene latifolia. The sequence goes on from NC_133532.1 coordinate 11,643,415, forward strand.
TAATACCAACTCGAGTAGTGACAGGGTGGCGGATGTGCATTGATTATAGACAGTTGAATGCCGCCACCAAGAAAGACCATTTCCCCCTCCCTTTTGTTGACCAAATGACTGAAAGACTTGCTTCTAACAAATTTTTCTGTTTTCTAGACGGATATTCGTGGTTCTTTCGATCCCTATTCATCCTAAGATCGAGTAAGACTACTTTTACCTGTCCACGGTGGTGTTTTTGCATATCGTAGAATGCCTTTCGGATTGTGTAACGCCCCTGCTACCTTTCAGAGGTGCATGATGGGGATTTTTTCTGATTATATAGAAAATATTATGGAAGTATTCATGGATGATTTCTCAGTTTATGGTAGTGACTTTGATCGTTGTTTAGCTAACCTTGATAAAGTCATGCAGCGTTGTATAGATGTTAATCTTGTTTTAAACTCGGGAAAAGTGTCGGTTTATGGTCAATGAGAGAGTTGTGTTAGGGCATCGATTTCGATAAAGGTATACATGTTGATAAGGCAAAGGTGCAAGTGATTGAGCAATTACCTCCTCCCGTGAATGTTAAAGGAGTGAGGAGTTTCCTTGGTCACGCTGGTTTCTATCGGCGTTTCATTAAGGATTTTTCAAAAATTGCTAAACCACTTACACATTTGCTCCTTAAGGATGCTGTCTTTGAATTTACTGATGAGTGCCTTACCGCTTTTAACAGGTTAAAGGAGGCCCTAGTTTCGGCGCCAATCATTCAGCCGCCTGATTGGGACCTCCCATTTGAGATCATGTGTAATGCCGGCGATTATGCGATCGGTGCGCTTTTGGGACAATGGAAGAAAAAAGCTCAAATGCCATATATTATGCGAGCCGAACTCTGGATGATGCTCAAATTAATTATTTTACCACTGAGAAAGAGTTTCTAGCTGTTGTTTTTGCCTTAGACAAATTTCGGTCTTATTTGTTAGGTTCTAAGGTTATTGTTTATACTGACCATGCAGCGTTGAAGACTCTCTTTATTAAGAAAGATGCGAAGCCGAGACTTTTGAGGTGGATACTCCTTTTGCAGGAGTTTGATTTGGAGATCAAAGATAAGAAAGGAGCAGAGAATGTGGTAGTGCCGACCACTTATCTCGTCTACAAAATGTGACAGACAGGGAGGATTCGTTGCCTATTAATGATTCTTTTCCCGATGAGAGTTTGTTAGCTATTACTACTTGGGTCTTATCCACCTCCGTGGTTTGCTTGATTTTGCTAACTTTGTGACATGTAGGATACCACCCGAGCTTTCATGGCGTGAAAGAAGAAGAAGCGGTTTGCCTATGATGCTAGACAATATTTTTGGGATGATCCTTATGTTTTCAAGGAATGCGCAGACGGTCTTATTCGGAGATGCGTACCTCAGTGGGAGGTGAAGGATATCTTAGAGGCTTGCCACTCTTCTGCTTATGGTGGTCATCACGGTCCGTCCAGGACCGTAGCTAAGGTACTCCAATCTGGTTTCTATTGGCCAACTTTGCATGCAGGCTGTCGTAATTTTGTTCTTTGAGTGCGATGCTTGTCAAAGATCGGGAATATTTCAAGAGACATGAGATGCCACAGGTAGCATTCTTGAGGTTGAGATTTTCGATGTCCTGGGGCATTGATTATCAAGGACCTTTTCTCGAGCAGTCAAGGTAATAAATATATCCTCGTAGTCAGTAGATTATGTATCCAAATGGGTGGAAGCTATTGCTATCCCCCATTGCGATGCAAAGGCCGTGATTAAACTGTTTAAAAGATCATTTTCCCTCGTTTTGGTGTCCCTCGGGTTGTCATTAGCGATGGGGGAATGCATTTTAAAGAGAAACAACTTAGTGCTTTATTGACTAAATTCGGTGTCCAACATCGTAGAGGTTTGGGGTATCATCCCCAAACTAGTGGTCAGGTTGAGGTTTCTAACAGAGAATTGAAGGAAGTCTTAGCTAAAGTTGTTTCTAAATCACGGAAAGATTGGAGTCTTAAGTTGGATGATGTCTTATGGGCTTATAGAACTGCGTATAAAACGCCAATCGGGATGTCACCATACCGATTGATTTATGGTAAGACATGTCATTTACCTGTTGAGTTAGAGCGTAAGTCTTGGTGGGCTATTTGTGATTTGAATTTGGATCCTAACCTCTCTCGTGAGAAACGCATGACACAAATTGAATGAGCTAGAGGAATTTAGGCTGCTAGCCTATGACAATGCAAGGATCTACAAGGAGAAATCAAAGCGCTGGCACAACAAGAGAATCATCAAGCGCGAGTTCCATATTGGCGATAAGGTACTTCTTTTTAACGTTCGTATCCGTTTATTTCCTGGTAAGCTGAAATCCAGGTGGACCGGCCCCTATACGGTCACAGCTGTCACAAAGTTCGGATCAGTTGAATTGGAGACCTCTGCTGGAGAAAGGTTCAAGGTTAATGGCCAATATGTGAAGCACTATCATGGATCAGATGCATATGTTGGGAAAGTCGAGGTATTGTACTTCGACCCGCTATCAGATGATGAAAAGTGAGGTAAAAAGGTCGTGCGGGACCTCTTAAACCAGCGCTAACTGGGAGGCAACCCAGGTTGTAATTTAGGAATTTTATTTTGTTTTTTGATTTTATTCGCTTTTCTTTTGAGTTTTTTTTTTAATTTCATGCATTTTGCAATTTCTTGGTTTGGGAAAATTGTACGCCTTTGATAATTTCTGCAGGAATTTATTTTATGCAAAGTGCGTAAGTGGTTTACTAGATGTTGTGAGAAAGACGGAGATTAAGTCGGGAAACAAGTTTGACGAATTTGAGCTAAATTGCCAGGTCTAGCAGTCGATCGACTAGGTTGTTCAGTCGATCGACTGAAGCGGAGACTCCAGAAGCTGATTTAGTGACAGACCGGTCGATCGACAGAGTAAAGTGGTCGATCGACCACTTCGCGGGTTTAGAAACCGTTCTATTAAGGAAGTTTTCTCTCCTTATTCATTCATTTACTCTTCTTTTCTCACAAACTCAGAAAATAGACAAACCCTAAGTTCATCCCTTTTAGCGATTTTTCACCTGCAATCCCGTCTTTCACTCGATTTTTCCTGCTTTAATCTTCAAAGTTTCTTCAAGGTAAGTCTCTAATCTCATTCCCATGCTCTATTCTCGATTTTATTGTGGTTGTTATGCGAAATTTTCTGAGTTTTGTGCTTGTGAGATGAAAAAATCGATTTGGGGAAATCGACTTTTGGGATGATTTCTTGCCTTCTTTATACTTTAATTGCCTAATCTATCCTTTCCCCCTCGATTTTCAAAGCAAATAAGCAGCTAGGATGTGGTTAAAGCCGTTTCCCCCAATTTTCTTCGAAACCCTAATCTGCTTTCAGCTTTGATTGTGATTCGGGTTTTCTTCAATTTACATTGTTTGGGGATTCTTGTTACTAATGCATTATTTGAAGGTATTAAATATGACAAAAGGAAAGGCGCCAATGCAAGAGGGACAATCGAGCCAAGGGCCAGCTAAGCGGCAACGGGGACCGCCACTGATGATAGAGGCCACCACGGATAGTCTACCTGACTATCCGCAGGTTATCTTTGCTGACTCTACGCAACGCGCTAAATTTTCTTTCTTTGTTTCGAAGATAAAGGTCACAGCTACCCGATTTCTCCATAAAGATACCTTGGAGAAATTAGGCTGTTATGAGTCGGTTGTGTCCCTGCTAAACGGGACGGGTATGTTGGATCTTGTGGACATGGCTGAGTTCACACATTATGTTTTGACCCTTGAATTCTTTTCGTCTTATGCTTTCGACTCGGAAGCTTTCTTGGCTGATTCGACCAAACCTTGCATTTCTTTTCGACTTTTTAATGTCAATTACTCTCTGACACTTGCTGATTTTGCGGGGTTTATGGGTCTTTACTTCGAGGGCAGAACCTCGGACACCTCAGACAGTCATCGGGTCATGTGGTCTTGTATCGGTGACTTTTACGGGTCGAGGAGGACGGGCACTTCCGTCCACTTGCCCCCTCTTCGTTATTTTCTACGGCTAATGGGTAATACCATTTTTGGCCGTAAAGAGTCTAATAATGTGAATAATATTGAGCTTTCAATTTTGGCGGGCTATCTGAACGTTGAGCGTCGGACAGCCCGTATCTATAACATTGCCTACTTGACCGCCGCTCACTTTCGGGATCGTAAGTGAGGGCACCTTGACCACCATTGCCTGTGGCGGATTGGTGACACGTATCGCCAACCGCCTTGTTTTACTTTTCCCTTGACATGAGGACCCCATCGACCCTGACCTGCGTTTCATGGACCTCCGTTACGCGAGGGGTGTCTATTGGATCGATAGACAGATGCGGTGGAAGATTGATTCTTTCATCTGTGACCGCATCCCTGTCACTGGCTACCCTCCTGTCCTGCCCCTTACCACTGTTGAGGGGGCAGCTCGGCCGCCCTTGCCTAGTTACAGGCTTCCTCTGGTGGCGGCCACTCCTACTGTTAGCACTTCGAGGAGAGCTCGTGCCTCCTCTTCACAGGAACCCTCTACCTCCACTACCACCCCTCCTGCTGGTACATCCACTTTTCTACCACCTACCCCTTTGGTTGTCCCTCAGGTCATGGACCAGAGGACAATGTCATGTGTTTTGGGTGATTTGTGCAGGAGTTTCAACCAGCACAGGTTGGACACGGCCATAGCCCCGCACCCGGTCTACGAGGAGCTAGCTCGGGGGGATGCTTCCACAGGGTGACTGGGCTCACCCTTCTTACTTTGTCCCCCTCGGGCGGTTACCCTCGTCTGCCAGAGACCCCCTCCCACTACTACTGCTGGTGCCTCCACTTCCAGGAGAGCCACTCCCGCTGCTGCTGCTGAGGAGGAGGAGGAGGAGAGTGACTCGGGGTCCGACGAGGACAGAGACTCTGACTACGAGGGTGGAGATTAGATGCTGGTGACCTCCCCGTTCTTGGCTGGTTTGGGGAGGTCAAATTTTGTGAGTTATATTCCTTTCTCTTTTAGCTTCCTTTTCTTTTATTATGCTTTTATTCTCCCATTTTTCTGCTGGTGATTTGCTGATGAGCACAATGGGGACATTGTGCGTTTTGGTTTGGGGAGGGTATTTGCATATGCCTTTTGTTTTGCATATGCATTTGTTTTTTATTGCATTTCAGTCACATGTTTAGTGCATTTCTGTTTGCTTTTGTTTTTATTTTCATCCATTCAAAAAAAAAAAAAAAAAAAATTGAAAAAAATTCATAAAAACCAAAAATATCACGTTTACTTTTGCATATAGTTGAGTCGGATTGGAGTTATTAATGATGATTTTGCTCTATTAGTCAAATATGCCATTCCTTGCCTTTTCACAGCTGCTTAGCAAGAATTAAAAGTGATCTCTCAAATTTTGTTATAGAATCCATTTCGGGCAATTAGACTTGACTCATTACTTTTGGCAAGCTACTTATAATTTCTGAGATATAGAGCCTATAACTGGTGACATTCATGACCGGTTAATTTAGGATTGAGAGTAGTTACTCCCTTCATTTCATGTTTTGCACGTGTATGAGTTTTGATTGCTTATTGCCTATACGCATTGGTTTGTGGTCGGTATTGCATGTTTTGAGAACTATTGCATCCTCCCCTTTCTCATTTTACCCCATTAGCTTCACATTAGCCAAAAATTGCCAGTTGCCCTTAACTACATCCCATACTTAGCCTACCATTGTGCCAAGCTAGGAAGTAGTAGAGGAATTTTTGTCAGATTAGAAGCAGTTTTGGTTCGTTTGTAATGTTGGAGCGGGTACTTTTGAGAAGTGAAGGAGCTGTGTCCTTTTGAAACAGGAAGAAAGAAAGAAAAAAAAAATTCAGAAAATGAAAAAAAAAGAGTTGTCTTACCTGGGCAGAAGGCTCTGTTTTGTGTAAGGGTGGTCGATCGACGGCCATCACTGGTCGATCGACCACCAGTTCAGAGGTTGAAAAAAAAAAGAGAAAATGAAAGAAAAGAAATGGAAACAGGAAAGAGGAAAAAGAAAAAAAAAAGGGAGTCTTGAAAATAATAAGGTCTTGGTTGAAATAAGAACACGCCTCATGTGCTTACCTCATGATTTGGAGGCGTTTGTTTGGGTTTTTGTGTTGCCTAGTCAATAAAGGCATGGTTTTTTTGTTGAGTTGGAAGAACGGGATTCGGTTTCTAATGGGTCGTTAGGTACTAGCTTGGCTCTTACCTTCACTCTTCCATAATTGTTTTGCCCCTTCTTTCCCACTTAGCCTCACATACCCAAATCTTGCAATAGTTCGGCATGTGATAGTCCTTGACGGTGGTTATGCGTATGTACGGTAGCTAGAATCATTATTCATGCTAGTCAAGCATACATGTTCTGTCGGTCGCAGTCTAGGTGAGGGACTGTATTTTTCTTCTCTCTCTTTTACATATAATCTTACCATTTGCTTTGCTGAGAGAAGAGTGATCCGGGAGAGTCCGATTGTATGAGTATTGCAAGGTCGAACGGCCGACTTAATTCTATGATATGCATAAATTTGTTCACTTGATTTAAGCTTTGCAGTAGTTGACTTTGGGCACTAAACGGTTTGGCATTGGCTTGTAGTTAGCTCTGAGATATACTCCTTTCCATTTAGTCTTTATACGGGTCATAGTGCTTGCTTGGGGACAAGCAAGGTTTGGTTTGGGGAGATTTGATACGTGCATATTCTTTACACTTTATCTGCGGTTTTGGCACGTATTTCCATGCATAATTGTTAGCTTAAGGCTACTATTTCTCCCGAAACGGTTTACTTTGCATTTTTACGATTTATTGTAGGAACGAGTGGAAGTAAGCTAAATCAAGCCTAATTCGTCCTCCGGGGGCAAGTTTAAGGAAGCCAAGAAGAAGGAGAGTCGTATTCACTCACCTTGGGATGCGTGCAAAGGAGTGAAGAGTTGATTGGGAGGAAAAAGAGAGCCACTGCACAGCATATTCAGTCGATCGACAAAGCTGTTCAGTCGATCGATCACTGAAACGCATCAGACGCTACTGTTCTGCATTAACCAGTCGATCGACCATGCTGACCGGTCGATCAACCTGATTTCGAGCTGATATCTTTTTCTCCGTGTTAGGCTTTTAAAAGCCCAACTTGTAATTAACTTTCAGTATCTTTTTATCAGTAGAACGCAGCAACTTTTAGGTTATGCTTTTCATTCTGGAAAAACTCAGTTTTAGATCTAGCTTGAAGACGGAAACCTTGGATTCGAATGCTTTGTTCTTGAATTTGATTAGTGAGTTTTTTTATGCAATTCTTCCTCTTCCTTATTTCTTTGTTATTTTGATTCTTGTTTTCATCAATTAATTTCAGCAATTGAATCCTTCTCTTTTGTTTTAGTTCGATTCCAATATGTCAAATTTGTTCTTTATTATTAATTTCGAAGTTAGAATAGTTATAATTATGTGTAGGTGATTTCTTTGATTGGGAACAAGGTGAGCCATGGTATTAAATTAGGATTGTTGTGTAGTATGAGTTCTTCCGTATTGGTTTAGTTATCTTTTGATAAATTTCTTTACTAGATTGAAAGATTGGTAATTTGAATTATCGCTAGATTTGGAATTTCTCTTGAGCGAAAGCGTTGATAAATTCTAGGGAATTAATAGACCGTGAGGTTATTTGAGATTTGATCGAAAGGCTAGCTTATTTTCCCTGAGACCGTATTGTAAGACTTTTGCTACCTTACTGACCTGATATTTGCCATGGTGAACCGAAGTTCCCGATCCCTTTTTTATCTTGTTGAGAATATTCATTTTAGCAATTAGCCAGTTAATCAACCAAATTCAAAACCCCCAATTAATTGTTACTTTTATAGACTGAAAAATAGCAAACAAAATCAACCTTGTCTCTCTGTGGTTCGACCCTTACTATCACTAGCTATAGTTTTAGTTTGGAATTATAAATTTAATTTTTGTACTAAACGACGGTATCAAATTTAATATCACTAATACTAAATTTCGTTCTGAAAAGTGACTAATGGTCTAAACTATACCTATCTTTCTATCTTAGCACAGTTTAGTCGATTCAATTGATGGTCTAACAACTTACCCTATCTTTCGATCTATTGGGTCAGTCATAAAAGGGTATCTAACTGGTCGCATGCATTCGATTCGTTAAATACAACAATTAAAATCAATTAAAACGAAATAAGCTCACGAGGTCAGTCGATCGACCGGGTAAGGTGGTCGATCGACCAACACGCGGGTTCAGGCCGTGTCTAATCTAATGCCGCCTAAGCTACAATTCGCCTACATCCTAGCACAAACTATTTAGCTACTCATACTAAGGGTGAAAACAATAATAAGACTAATAAAGTAAACAGGGGAATTCATGCTTAAGACAGTAAAACAAATAATTAACATAAACAATGATAACGGTTGCGGGAATCTACTTAGCAGTTCTAAACTATTGATAAAATAAAGATGAACTAAAATTAGGGCAGAAGAATACCGAATTGCAGAGGAAAGATTAGTTATTAAGAACCGAAAATCCAATGCTCAACGATCCCAAACCCTAACTATCTATCAAGAACCGTATGCGGAAACTTAATGAAAATTACTGAATAAAACTTAGGTAAAAACTTGGATCAAAAACTGAATGCTAAACTAGGTATTCTCAGTTACGTTATATAGAAAGTGTACGTAACAATTATTCCAAAACCTAAACTTAACGGGCTTCAAGTTCCTCGGTCTTTTAATTCACGTCTGCAATAGCATTGTGGTCGATCGACTAAGGTAGGTGGTCGATCGACTGGTCCTCAGTGTACAGTAGCTTTTGGAACCCGAACATTGGTCGATCGACTGAGGGACCATGACCTCGTGAGGTTACCCTTCGTTTTAATTGAATTTAATCTTGTATTTGACGAATCGAATGCATGCGACCAGTTAGATGCTTATTTTATGACCGACCCATTAGATCGAAAGATAGGGAAAGTTGTTAGACCATCAATTGAATCGACTAAACTGTGCTAAGATCGAAAGATAGGTATAGTTTAGACCATTAGTCACTTTTCAGAACGAAAGTTAGTATTAGTGATATTAGGGACCTATAGCGAGATCGAAAGATGCTATTTGTTAAGAGTGGACCGAGAGGACCTCTTTATTTCCCGCCTCATCTGTGTTGACTCAGACCGACTTAGTTTGCTGCCGCCAAAGCTATAATGAACCGATCATCCTAGTACCCCTTTCTTTATCTGTTAAACCGTCTTTTTAGTTTATTATCTTTATTTGTTCTTAGCTATAGACCATCTCAACTCAACCCCCACGATTGTTACCTTAGACTGAATATAAATCAACTAGAATTTACATCTGCCTCCTTGTGGTTCGACCCTGTTACCACTAGCCTAGGTTAGTCTTAATAGGAATTATAAATTTTATCTTTGGTACTCACAACGACAGGTATCAAATTTTGGTGCCGTTGCCGGGGAGGCAATAGTCCTAATTTTAGTTGTTTTATTTTTAGTCTTTCTTAGTTTAAGGGACTTCTGTTCCTTAAACTTTTCTTATATTCTTTTTGTAGTTTCCTCTTATGCGCAGGTCACAGGGTGGTGAACTAGTGCCATTCGACCCTGAGATAGAGAAATCCTTGCGTGAGTTGAGACGAACACAAAGAGTACTACCGACAGAGGAAGAGCTGAGTACTCTGTCAAGCTATTACGAGAACAATCTGTTCGAAGAAGACCCACAGATCTTCACCCGTTTCCACTTCTTCACCAAGACAGTTACTTCTCCGAAATTCCAGTCATGGCCGAGGAAGCGAGTATAGCTAGTCATTCTGAGCCGACAAATTAAAACTTATATAAGGGGTTCGAACTACCAGGAGATGCCAGGAAGTTCGAACCAAAGCCTTCATACATTAGCATGGTTGAGAAGAACCAGTTCGGGGGAGCTGCAAATGAAGATGCAGCTAAGCATATGGAGACCTTTATTGACTACTGCTGTTCCATACCCCCACCAGCCGGCGTGACCCAAGACCAGATCAAGGAGACCATGTTCATCTTCTCTCTTTGTGATGCCGCAAGGGAGTGGTATAGAGATTTGGACCGGACCGTTCAGGGGATCACCAATTGGAATTCATTGGCATTGGCATTCTACAAGAAGTACTTTTCTGCTTCAAGGATGATTGCTATTAGAGCTCAAATCACGGGCTTTAAACAAGGGCCAGATGAGAATTTCCACGAAGCATGGGTCCGATTTAAGAAGTTGGTGCGAACCATACCGCACCATGGGTTCGAAAAGTGGAGCTTGTGCAATCATTTCTACAATGGGTTGTACGACGATCAGAGGGCCATTTTGGATGCTGCAGCCAATGGACGATTCCCTGAGAATTTGGGAGCAACCAAGGGGAGGAAGATCATTGAGGATCTAGCTACCCACAAGGCCGAATATGGGAATTCCAGAGGGAACCAGAGGAGAGCTGCTGAATCCTCCTCTGTTGCTGCACTTGAGGCTCTCACTGCGAGATTTGACAAGTATGAACTAGGAGGAGCCTCTAAAGGTGGGATGTACCAAGTCAATGCTGTGTTAGACGGTCCCTTCGTCTGTGAAAGGTGTGGAGCTGAGGGGCACGTTTCGAAGAACTGCCCTAGTCCCTTTGAGTCTTGTGCTGCCTTTCAACACTATTGGCAGACCAACACCTACTATGAGCCGAATACCCATCCGAACTTGAGTTGGAGGAGCCAAAATGTCCTGAACCCAACTCAAGCTCCGCCGCAAGAAAACCCTATGTGCCCCCTCATCAAAAGCAACAACAATATCGAAACCTCCTTATGTGCCGCAAAGAAACAACAATCGCAGAATTCTGAATTTTCCGAACTTAAGAACCATTGCTAAAGGAGTCCCAAGCAAGAGAGGCCGGGATGAAGCTACTGGAGAGCCAAATTGCTCAATTGGCTAGCAAAAGCAACACTCGAGCTCCCGGACACTTGCCGACCCAAACTGACCAAAAGGAGACCTTAAATGCCATCACCTTGAGGAGCGGGTCCACCCTTGATGGTCCTGCCATGGTCGAGGACGCTGTTGAAAAAGATGAGCCGGAAACAAGTCAAAAAAAGCTTCAACGAATAAATCAGAAATGAAACAGTAGTCTACAGGTATATCGATCGATCGATCGATATACCTAGTCGATCGATCAAGCACGGGTTCTGTAAGCTTCGAATCACATCTCGGTCCGATCGATCGAGGACAAACGATGGTCGATCGACGAGATCGCTGCGATCTTGAGGAATTTCCTCCTTTGATGCCAAATAATCTGCGAGACCACTTGTTTCGGGGTACCACGATCCAGAAGACTTTAGGACAAGACCCGAGTCTTTGATGGGTCGATCCGGTCCCGAATTCGACCCAATGACGGTTAATGGTTCTCATTTGAGACGGTCTGAGGAGGGGTCTAGCTTGAACAAAGAGAAGGTGACGGACTTTCACCTAAGTCCAAGGATGCTTGCGCCGCGCGCGTGATTTGGAGGAGAGGGCTAAGGTACTTCTTACAACCCCTTACCCGGAGAGGCTAGTGCCGACCAAGGAACAGTATCTTTCAAAGCAAATTTGAAAAAGTTATCCGTAGTCTGAATGTACAAGTCCCCTTCCTTGAGTTAGAAAACCAAGTGCCCGCTTATACTAAATTTATGAAACAACTTTTGTCCAAAAAGCGGTCACTTGAAACAAGATTACACCGTCGCACTTACTAAGGAGTCTTGCTCTTATCTGTCTCACACTGCGCCCCATAAGTTAGAGGATCCGGGTAGCTTTTCTGTTCCTTGCAAAATAGGTACCTTCTCTATTTAGAAGGCATTATGTGACCTAGGGGCTAGTATAAGCGTCATGCCCTTGAGTTTAGTTAGGAAGCTTAAGTTGACCCGGTTTGCTATCACAGACATGACAGTTCAGATGGCCGACCGATCTGCGGTCGAGCCTATAGGAGTCCTAGAGGACATACCCGTCCAAATAAGGAAGTTTTTCTTCCCTGTCGACTTTGTTGTCCTTGACATGCCTGAGGATGCCCATATACCGATCATCCTAGGTAGGCCGTTTCTGCACACTGCTGGTGCAGTTATCGACGTAGGCTCTGGAACTTTGACCTTCAAAGTTGGAAAACATTCTATCATTTTTGCCCAACCTGCTAAAAAGAAGGACCCCATGTGGCCTGTTACTTGTAATACGGTTTCTGAAAAGAAATCGTACTTTGTGCTTCCTGAATTGCCTGTCTCTATTACTACTCCTGTGCTAACCCCTCCGCCCCGGATTGGGAGCAAAAAGGAGGAAGAATCTGTTGTTTTAGACATTGCAGGAGCTGGTTTGGGGGAAGGATGAGCTGCAGGTCACTCTAGCTGCGACAAAGCCTATCATTCAAAGAGGAGGTCTTGGTTGCCTGAGCTATGGAATTGATGAGATAGTTGATGATGAGCCAGTCAAAGCAAAGGAGTCCGACTTAGATTCCGATGAGCCCAAAGAGACCCTTGATTGGGGAGATGACGAAGTTGATCCGTTGAGCTCTCCGACTGTTGAAGCTGATAAGGGTGCAGCTGATAAGATGAGCACCATTGAGGCTACCTCTAGTAGCCAAAAGCCGACGAAGTGGGCCATACCGTGGTCCTTCTTGATCAACTATTAGTTGATCGAGCTCGTTTTAAACTTCATTTTATTTGCTTTGTTAAGACATTTTTTTTATTGCTTTTGTATGGCGAAACTTCGCATTTAATTTTGTTGCTTAGGATTTTATATGCTTTAGACATTATTCTGGGTTTTGCGCAATTTTGGGCGCGTATTATTGTACATTTGCAGGTTTTAGACCCCGGTAGCTCTAGTTATTGAGCTAATACGAAGAATTAAGATGTTGCAGCAGTGTTTTCAGTCGATCGACTGGCCTATATGGTCGATCGACTGATTTGCAGGTTTTCAGGAGCTACTGTTCACGCCCACTTGATCGATCGACCGATCTTCTTGGTCGATCGACCACTGCTGCTGCTGTATTTGTTCACGACCTCTCCCCTGCCGTGTTTGGTCGATTTGCGAACTTAAGGGAGTTCTCTACTCCCTTTTATCTTCCGTAAAATTTATATATTTCTTCTGTTCTCTCATTTATGCACAATTTTACCGCTTCAAAAATTGTTTTCTCAGTCTTATGCGTGGTATCTTCTGTCTTTCAGGTACTTATTAGTAGCACTGCTGGCTACTGAAACCTCCTAGCTTACGCTAGTTTGGGGAGGTTTCCCTTGTTGCGCTTAAAGTCTTGTGAGTTCCTGATTTCTTTACTTCATGTCATATTTATTTATTTCCCGTAAATTCCCATTTCTCTTTTCTTCATTATATGATTTTGCACAATGGGGACATTGTGCGATTTGGTTTGGGGAAGGGTTTTGCGTCGCATATCATTTGATTCCATTCACGTATAATTTTGTTTTGCATTGTTTATTTTAGCATATAAAATTTGAAAAAATTTCAAAAAATTCCCATAAAATGCACGTTTATTTTAGCATATAGGTTGAGTCGGAATGGTAGTATTTCAATGATGACATTGCATTTGCAGTTGTTTATACCTAAGCCTTGCTAATTAACATGTTATTAGTAGAATCGTATATGCATATCTACGAGTTTTCGTTGAATTACTTGCTGGACTTGAGACCTGACTTAGAAAATTGGCAAGCTACATCATATTTCTGAGATTTAGAGCCTATAACTGGTGACATCTATGACCGGTTTATTTAGGAATGTGAGTAGTACTCCTTATGAGACATGTTTCCTTAATTTGCATAAATATGAATTTGATCTACTTAATACGTATGCATTCGGTTTGTGGTTTGTTGACACATGTGGTAGAGGTTTTCCTTTATTTATTTTGCCCATAAACTCCACACTACCAAAAATATCCCTTTTTGTCCCATTTACTATATCCTACATTTAGCCTGTCCTTTGTCAAGCTAGTAGTCTGTGTTCTTGGGGTTGTTACTCATTCTTGGTGGCATATGCTCTGTTGAGACGTTATTGGGAAGATGAAATAAAGGAGAAATAGAAAAAGAAAAAGAAAAGAAAAGATGAAAAAGACTCGAAAAAGAAAAAAAGAGAATTCTGTACTATAGAAGCAGTCGATCGACTGCCGTTTATGGTCGATCGGCTGGAGTTCGAGAAAGAAAAAGAAAAAAAAAGTCAATTCGCATAATTTAATCCTTATCTTTTGGCGATTTTTGCTCCCATGTTCCATTTATATTTTATGGGGAGTTTATTGATTTAATATTTTGGAGATTGTGAGTTTTGTGCTTGCTATAGCACCGTTTCGTTTGATTATGAGCAAGAAGTTGGATGTTGCTATATGGTTCCGTTTTGGTACTAGCTTGATCACCTGTACCTCCACTTTACCATAAAATGTTTTGCCTCTTTTTACCCATTACCTCACATATCCCATATATACCTCGGCATGTGTCATTGGTCATCTGCTTGGTTGGAATGCATATGTACGGTCATAGAGATCATTTTCATATTTTATTGCTGGCATGTTCTTATAGGCCGTAGTTAGGTGAGAGTCACTACAAAATTAATTCTTTCTATCTTACATATTTTCACCTGTACTTACTGAGTGATTTGAGCGACCCGTGAGAGTCCAATTTGATAAGTCTCTACAGTTGGCGGTTCAGCATGTTTTTAACGGCTTCATAACTCGTTTGCATGATTCATTTGCTAATTGATTGTTGGTTATGCATTAAATTGGTTTAGGCTTAACAGCTTGCATTTCGCTCTGAGATTGAACTCGTTCCATTAGGTTATTAGATCGAGTCTAGTTCTTGCTTGGGGACAAGCAAGGGTTTGGTTTGGGGAAGTTTGATGCGTGTCTTTTATATGATGTTTTACATCCCATTTTACACGCATTTCAGAGCTCATTCGTGTAGATTATGCTGCATTTCTCCCTATTTCCGTCTACTTCCGTGTTTTGTACATTATTGCAGAAATGTGATGATTCAACGGGAAAATCAATCTAAATCCATCCCCGAGTATCCTGCATTTCATTTTGACGTGAAGTATTCACCCGAGGAACGAGCTTGGTGCGCCATTCAAGGCCCCAAAGACAAGTCCACGAGTTTTAAGAAGTCAAGTAGCAGCTCAAGTAGTCGATCGACCCTCACCCTCAGTCGATCGACCAATGTTCGGTTCCGCTCTATCGTTTGTTTGAGGACCACGATCGATCGACCATCCTATCGATCGATCGATCGACCTCGTGAGGTTATCCTTCGTTTTAATTGAATTTAATCTTGTATTTGACGAATCGAATGCATGCGACCAGTTAGATGCTTATTTTATGACCGACCCATTAGATCGAAAGATAGGGAAAGTTGTTAGACCATCAATTGAATCGACTAAACTGTGCTAAGATCGAAAGATAGGTATAGTTTAGACCATTAGTCACTTTTCAGAACGAAAGTTAGTATTAGTGATATTAGGGACCTATAGCGAGATCGAAAGATGCTATTTGTTAAGAGTGGACCGAGAGGACCTCTTTATTTCCCGCCTCATCTGTGTTGACTCAGACCGACTTAGTTTGCTGCCGCCGAAGCTATAATGAACCGATCATCCTAGTACCCCTTTCTTTATCTGTTAAACCGTCTTTTTAGTTTATTATCTTTATTTGTTCTTAGCTATAGACCATCTCAACTCAACCCCCACGATTGTTACCTTAGACTGAATATAAATCAACTAGAATTTACATCTGCCTCCTTGTGGTTCGACCCTGTTACCACTAGCCTAGGTTAGTCTTAATAGGAATTATAAATTTTATCTTTGGTACTCACAACGACGGGTATCAAATTTTGGCGTCGTTGTAGTATAGTGGTAAGTATTCCCGCCAGTCACGCGGGTGACCCGGGTTCGATCCCCGGCAACGGCGCCAAAATTTGATACCCGTCGTTGTGAGTACCAAAGATAAAATTTGTAGTTTATGCTACTATTTGCCCCATTTCGTCTACTTTCGTATTTTTATGTAATATTGCAGATTTATGCGGAAATGAGTAGAAATCGAGCCGAATCCGTCCCCGAGTACCTTGTATTGCATTTGACGTGAAGTATTTACTCAAGAAACGAACTTGAATTGGTGCGCATTTCGAGGCCTGAAAGATAATTTTATGAAGAATTAGAAGCGGATTACCAGCTGTAGTGGTCGATCGACTGCCTCCTATAGTCGATCGACCAGAGCACGACTTACAGAAGCTACTGTTCAGTGCAGACCAGTCGATCGACTGTCTTGCATGGTCGATCGACCATCATACGAGCTGACGCGCAAATTAAAGAAATAGAACGAGAATTTCAAAGCCCATTGTATATTAGGTTTAGGAATAAGTGTTACGTTATATTCCTATATAACGTAACCTGTTATCATCAAGTTTTATCAAGTCTTTTATCATCAGTAATTAGGGTTCTCAAGATTGTTCCGTTTTCAATACAATTTACTTTTGCATTCTGTTTCTGGATCTTTGTTCTGCAATTCTTCTCTCCTGTTTTCATACGGTATTTCTGCTGTTCCATTAATCAGTTTTATTGCCCTTATTTCGTTCATAGTATAGAATTGCTAGAATAGTTTCCCGGAAGCCAAATATCGTTTTATGCTAGTCTTTTGTTTAGCTATTTTAATCATGAATTCGTCTATTTTATTAGTCAATTTTATCGTTGTTATTATTTCCAGTATGAGTAGCTAAACCCCATGTGCTAGGATGTAGGGAATCTGTAGCGTAGGCGGCATTAGAATAGTATGACCTAAATCGCGCCACGGTCGATCGACTGGGTTCCCTGGTCGATCGACTGGCCACGTGATATATGCTTCGTTTTAATTAATTCAATCGCTATATTTGACGAATCGAGTGCACGCGACTAGTTGAATGTTTAGGAATTTATCGACCCAATAAGATCGAAAGATATGGGAGGGAGATAGACTACCTAATTAAGACGACTAGATTAATGAGATCGAAAGATAAGTTAATTTAGACTTTTAAATCACTTTTCAGGACGAAAGTTAGCATTAGTGATATTAGGGACCCGTAGCTAGATCGAAAGATGCTACCCGTTAAGAATGGACCGAGAGGACTTCTTATTTTCCCGTCTCACGTGATTGTTTTAAACCTACCTAGTGTACTGCCGCCGAAACTACAGTGAACCGACCATCTTAGTACCCTTTTTATATTTGACTTCATACATTTCCTTAGTTTACTTTTCGTTTGTTGCCTTTAGCCATATATCAACTCAAAACAAACCCCCTCACATTTGTTACCTTAAGACTAAAATTAGATAACTATAAATTACATTCGCCTCTCTGTGGTTCGACCCTGCTACCGCTATCTATAGTTGTAGTTGGAATTATAAATATTATTTTTGACACCTTACGATGGGTATCAAATTTTGGCGCCGTTGCCGGGGAGGCAATTGTTTAAAATTTTTAGTTGTTTCTATTTTTAGTCTTTCTCTTAGTTTAAGGGACATCTGTTCCTTAAACTATTCTCATATTCTACTTGTAGTTTCTTCTTATGCGCAGGTCACAGGGTGGTGAACTACTACCGTTCAATCCTGAGATTGAGAAGACTTTGCGTGAGTTGAGACGATCATCTAGAGTATTGCCGATAGAGGAAGAGCTGAGTACTCTGTCTAGTTACTACGAGAGCAACCTGTTTGAGGAGGATCCACCTTCGTCACCTATTTCTACTTCCTCAGCTGAGACCGTCACATCTCCAGACATGGCTGAATAAGCGAGTATAGCCAGTCACTCTGAGCCGACAGCTCAGAATCTCTATAAGGGATTCGCATTACCAGGGACGGATAGAAAATTCGAGCCGAAACCGTCTTATATCAACTTGGTTGAGAGAAACAAATTCGGGGGAGCTGCAAATGAAGATGCAGCCAAACATATGGAGACATTCATTGACTATTGCTGTTCCATACCCCCACCAACCGGTGTGACCCAGGACCAGGTGAAGGAGACGATGTTCATATTCTCTCTTCGTGATGCTGCAAGGGAGTGGTACCGAGACCTGGATCGAGCTGCTAACGGGATCACTGATTGGAAGTTGCTGGCCCTAGCATTCTACAAGAAATATTCCTCTGCCTCGAAGACCAATGCTATTAGAGCTCAGATCACGAGCTTTAAACAGGGTCCTGATGAGAACTTTCATGAGGCGTGGGTCCGTTTCAAGAAGTTGGTGCGAACTATTCCGCACCATGGGTTCGAGAAATGGAGCCTATGCAATCAATTTTATAATGGGCTTTATGATGATCAGAGGGCTATCCTGGATGCGGCAACTAATAGCAGATTCCAGGAGAATGTTGGAGAAACTAAGGGGTGGAAAATTATTGATGATTTGGCCACCCATAAAGCTGAGTATGGAAATTCCAGGGGAAATCAAAGGAGAAGTGCTGAATCCCCTTTTGTAGCTGCATTAGAGACTCTTACGGCGAGATTTGATAAGTACGAGTTGGGAGGAGCTTCAAAAGGAGGGATCTATCATGTGAATGCTGTTTCAGACGGTCCTTTCGTCTGCAAGAGATGTGGAGGAGAAGGACATGTTTCAGACAACTGCAGCAGTCCCTAAGAGTCTTGTGCTGCTTTTCAACATTATAGGCAGACAAACACTTATTTTGAGCCGAATATCCATCCGAACTGTTGGAATATGTGTCCTCCAACAATAATGCGATCATAATTGTCGATCATATTGATCACATGTTTAAATCTCATTTTAAGAATACGTAAGGGATGATTCATTTTATAGTCAACTGATCAACATTAATCGGTAACGATTGGCTTGCTAGAGTTTGACGTTATCGTGGGGACGGTGGTGGTCAGTTGATCCCTTAAGGTCACACCTAAAGGATGATGCCCTTATCTATAAAGTTGATTAATTGTATGACGATGCAAGTTGATCAATTCCTTAAAAGTGAACAATTCGATTTGTGAGAGAGAATAATTATCTTATTGTAATGGGATTAAATAAGATTTATTTTAGTAATAAAATGCTTTGTTACTAAAATTGTTTATTGTTTGAGAAACAATAGAGATAAGAATGAATGGTAAATTATAATTACAAGATGTTGTGAATTATAATTACATGACCCATTTTTATTTATGTGATCAAGTATCACTAGTCAATTTATTGGATGTAATTTAATTAATTCATGAAATAATATTTATGTGATAAATATGCATCAAATTAATTAATAACATGTATCATACTACATGTGACATATTGTGTGACAATTGACACATTGACAAAATAAAATGGTTGTCCATATTATGAGTAAACCGAAATGGAGGAGGAGTTAGTGGGTTGTGGTTATTTTATTTTATGTGATAAAAATAAAACAATGATGCCTATACCTAATAGCCTTACACACCTACTCACTTGAGAAGAACAAAAGTAAAAAGGAAAAGACCATGCATTGGTCTTATGCCCTCCCTCCACCGGTTTTGTATGTAGTGTAGAGAGAATTTTTATTCTCTTAATTTTTCACTTGTGTTCATTCATAAAAAGGGCTCTCTCTCTCACACACATGTTCATCTTTCTCCTTCATCAAAACATGAATTTTTGATTGAAATTGTTCATAGAGATTACTAAAATTATTAATGTAATATATGAGTGTTAGTAATCATTTTTAAGGTAAACTACTAAACTAATATCTAGCTAATATTATTTAGTGGGGATAAGGGATAATCTTGGGTTCAATCAAGAGGAGCGACTTCTACACTTGAGGTCTTTGGAGGATCATCCTTATATTCATGGAAAACTCAAGAACTAACAAGAAGGAGATCTTGTTGGTGCCCTTATAATCCGAAAATCATATGGTGAGAAAACGATTTCTTCACTTATCTATTTTAGTTTGCATGCATAAGATTTGAAATTAATTTTATGACTAAATTAATTAGAACATATTTGAATATGTTAAGTAATGAGATATAGATTTCCAACAAGCGGTATCAAGAGCCTTGGTTGTTTGCATGCAAATCGGTTATAGTTTTTCCGAGTTATACGATTAACATATAAAACTTATAAATTTGTGTTTATTATGATATATCACGAAATTTATTATGCATGTTAAAGTTTCTGGTCCTAAAATGTTTTAGGATATTTTGGTTTAATTTATTGATTTTATTGTTCATTTTATATAATATTGGCATTAAAATGTGATTTTTATGATAAAAATGTCATTTTTGGACGAAAATTAGCTAAACTTCGAATTTTCCAGTGGTTTTTGGATATGTTTTCACATATATTATTTTTAGATTATCTGTAAATTTCAGAATTTTTGGAGTTTTTATGCTCGAAATATGGATTTTTCATGATAAAAATCGGATTTAGATGAAAAATAAGTTAATATGAGATAAATTTCGAATCTGGTCATAGAAATTTAGTATGTTGTCACATGCAGTTTTACAAGATGTGTGTAAAATAATAGGCTATATTGAAGTCTTTATGCATGATTTATGAATTTTTGATGAAAAATAGTATAAATAGTGACTTAATTCGTGAATAATTACTAAAACATACTTCATGACTAAGGAAAAACGTCACATGTTGCATTTTATTATCTTTTTCAGATCTAAAATTGAAAAGTTGATGAATATAATTTTTCTCATGTTTATTATGATTATAATTGATAAATCCGATAAACCGCAACATTGTTTTTCCGATAAATTTCGAAAATTTTTAACCTAAGTTTTTTTTTTTTTTGAACATTATGAGTGTCATGGTATTTTTCCAGAATGTTCATAAGTTTAAATTTTGAATTTTGAATTTATTTGAAATTTTTGTGATTTATTTGAAGTTTATAGCATTTTATTGTAATTTTGAGTCCATTAATGAACAATTTTAAGAAATATAAGTTAATTATAGTCAAATGGTTAGCGGAGACTAATTTTGAGTCCTAAGTTGGTTAGGGTAATTAACTTGTGCATAAATATGAATTTATGTAATTATTGTGATTATAAAATGTTAAATCACGCAAATCCGTAAAAACCGTTTAATATACGATATTGGCTCCTTAACGGCGATTTAGCATAAAATTGGGCATGTTCATACATATTATAATGCTGCATTTTATTTATGATTGTCATAATTTTATTTTATGTAATTTTATGAATTATGTAATTTTTACTTAGTATGACCTTAATTTTTTAATTTGTATTACCCGAAATGTATGGGAATATCGATTCGGTTGTAATTTTTTGTGATCTCGTATCACCGTTTTGTAATTTAATAGATTTATTTTATTTTAATTACAAATGTATAATAGGAAATTATGTAATTTGTTATGTAATTTAATTATTTCGGAGTTCCTTGAAGACGATGTCACTCAAGGAAGACGATACATAAAGACGGTGTTACCTCGAGATGCGTGCCTAAACCGAAGTTCAAGGGACAAATGGAGTTGGTTTCCGAATATGTAATAGTTAATTAGTTTTTCTATTTTAGGAATGCCATACTAGGATTTATTTTATGCTTTGCATTTTATTTATATGTTACATGCATCGCTAAATCGCCATAACTAAAACATGCGTTATCATTTTATAGAGTATATCGACCGTGTCAATTAGAATTATCGTAGTTCACCGCTTTAGTTCACTTAAAACGTGATAGATAATAAATTGACATGACCTCTCGCTAAAAATAAACAATTGAGACATAGCCTTACCAAAAACTAGAAACCATGAAAACCTATTTCGCGAGGGAGTGCACTCGGCCATCCCGGGGTACAAACCTTGTTACGTAGGGGAAGTGGGTGATAAATGTCTATCCACCGAATTCGTGTTGATGAGGGTTTCATCGGCTATCCCGTGCCCAAGTTGATGTGAATTTGGATCATGGACACATTTATTTGAAATTTGGATTGACCTCAACGGAAGTATTCGTGACCGTAGTCGCATGTGTTCCGGGCTATAGATAAATATTAGAGTAATTTTATCGACCGAGAGTTCTAAAAGTAGAATCGATTAAAGAGTTAATCCACCGAGTTATATTGATAAGGGTTTTATCGGCTATCCCGTGCCCAAGTTAATATGAATTTGGATCTCGGAATCATTTATCATAGTTGGGTAGAGGTCACTATGTAAATGCTTTACTTGTTATTTACAAGTATT
This sequence comes from Silene latifolia, assembly GCF_048544455.1. NCBI lineage: Eukaryota > Viridiplantae > Streptophyta > Magnoliopsida > Caryophyllales > Caryophyllaceae > Silene > Silene latifolia. The sequence continues at coordinate 11,665,512 of NC_133532.1, forward strand.
AATAAAACGATAAATGTTAAGTTTTCCACTATTCCGTTATCATATTGTTCTATTTCTTTACCACAATTTATATACGATATCATTTCGATTTTTGCTTCAAATCTCCATTAAAACATCGTAACTAAAGACAAATATGAATCTGCTTCTAAAACCTCAAATGAACCATTGCTAAGGATCTCTTGTAAAGAGTATAGATTAAAGTTATTCATTATCAAACAGGTTTTTGATTCTTGACTAACACATCTACTTACAATGGATTGTTTTTCATATGCTTAATTGAGTTAAGTACTTTGAAACGTTAAATCATTTTGGTAACTAGATTTGTTGGAAATCAAAATTGACCAAAATACTGCAACCACTTCAATGAAAGTTTTAAGACTAAACGAACGAATAAAGAGTAGTCTTCATGAAATTAAATTTTGCTTCTCTAAGCAAAGACTCATTGAAATGAGTGGGAGCATTCTCTTAAACCGTTAAGAAAGGGATGAGGTTCAAAGAAGTAAATATTATAATGGAATTGATTCAAGGTAATGTTAAAAGTAAAGTTATTGAGAATAACAATACTAAACCTATCAATCCCGACCGATAAAAGTTTCCATTGTCTTAATTGTTGGACACTAGAAAGGAAACAACCCCAAATTATTGAAGAATCAACAAGTTAGTTGTGGGACATCTAATGTGACCTTCTTCTTTAAATGTTTATTTGATTAACATAAATTTTGCTAGTACTACTTCGTCAATATTAAAAACCAGTGGAGGTTTTCATCATTGTATTTGATACATATGATGATTAGAATATGACGACTAGCAACAATGATGTTGAGAGATAGAGTCATTGTATACACAATCTAGTTTTTTGGGTTTATAGTTGTACTTAATTATGACTATTAAGTACATAAACTCTAAATAAGAATATATATACTTGTTAAGATACAAAAGAGGTTTCACTTTTGTGACCCTATACACCACGATTTGATGTATGGCTAGCCCATTATCAAGGTGATTATATTCTAAACCAAACTAGAATGATATATCATGTAGATGATGCAAGACTCAAATTGGTAACCCAAGATTAAACCTTAGATTCTCGAATGATGAACGCAAAGAGTTATTGATTACTCTTGAAACCATTAGATTGTTAATGTTATATGCGTATCTTGTATTCAAAGCAAGATGTCTCGTGCCTTTTGGTTAAAAGGAGATCGAGGTTGTAAATCATTGATCCATAATAGGTTGATCATTTTATTTTACCAACGATTTAAGTTGATGCTAATGTGTTCACTTAATAAGGTAAGTAGAGAAATCTTTGAAGAAGTTCAAAGAGTTCAAGGAATCACGATTTAGTCGTGATGGGATTATCAAAGTGAAAACTTTGATATAAGCCAAAGGAAATGTGATATAGTATCACAAGTTAATCTCTCTTAACACACATTATGTGATAATGTGTGGTTGGATAAGAAATCAAACGCTATTCGATATGGTTTGAACTTTAATCAAGTTACTTTGAGTTACTTGATCCTTTTTGGGGATTTTATCATTTTGTCTAAATTATTTTTCCACTAAATCTAAAACGAATCATATGAGATATGAAATGGTAGGGTACCATGTTTGTAAGTTTTCAAAAGAAACAAATGCTCATCTTTCCTTACTATAATCACGAGTACAACGGGATTGTGGCTCGTGAAACTGTCTTACTAGAAAACAAGTTTATTTCTAGAAGACAGAGTGGGAGAAATTATTCAATGAGTCACAAAGAATGTTATGTCGCAAGAAACTGGTCTTTCTTGGCTACATGAGACGTTTTGTGTAAGACGTTGTTTCTTCAAAACCTAGGAGGTTAAAGTCGTCACTTGTTGAAGATGATGAATTCATGTTACTTTTAAGAAAGTAAAGAGCTTACAACTTACAAAGAAATTGTTTGATTCAAGTTGATTTACTTTTAAGAAAGTAAAGAGCTTACAACTTACAAAGAAATTGTTTGATTCAAGTTGATTACTTCTGGAAAGTAATGAACATATGACTTACATGAGAGTGTTTAAGTCACAACTCACTACAAGGCTTAGAGCCATGAAAATCCGAAATAAAAGGCTTGATTAGTGACAAAGGGTTTTGCACTAATAAAGAGAGATTTCAAAGCTTGGTTGGTGGCAAAGTGTTTTGCACTAGTTGAAATGCTCAAGTCTATTTGGATCTTCTTAGAGATTGTGTTTCATTATGAGGATAGTCTATTTGGATCTTCTTAGAGATTGTGTTTCATTATGAGGATATACATACAACAAGTGAATCTAAAACCCACTTCTTCAAAAGAAGGAATGTATTCAATACATGTCATGAGTTTTATAGATTCTTACAATCCTAAGATAATGTGCAACTTAAGAGATGGTCTTGAGTAGGACATCAATGAGTTGGAATCAATGATTTGATCATGGTATAAAAAATTTTCCCGATAAGTCGAGAAGTTGTGTTTATACATGAAGTTTAGTGGGAGTTACGGAAATTTTAATTAGTCTTATATGTGGATGACATATTGATCATTGAGAATGATTTAAGACTTTTGGAGTAATATAATACATCTTGAATATCCGGTTTTATGGAGATAAATCCACATGATATTAGCATCAAATAAGAAGTCTTATGTTGATAAGATTCATGACTAGTTCAATCAAGTTGAACATATTTGATTGATTCCATTGCTTCCGCTGCCAAATCAATTAAATAGGAAATGATGTATGACACTTCATATACTTTGAGTATGATGAATTGTTTCAAATCGAATTTAAGTAATAGTTACCAAGTAAGCCATAAAGATTACCCTTAAGTGTTTGCAGAAGCATTAAGGATGTAATGCAAAGTGTTTTTTGATACAATTTTGTGTAAGGGTGTTACACAAGTGAAAATTGACAATTGAGATTGCGCATGGTTTCCGACAAAACTATAATCAAAACACATTAGGATGGTTAAGATACCATTGTGGCTATGTTAATTAAGAAATAGATTTTCTAGAATCGTTCTAGGCAATAAAGAACAATGAGAAATATTTACAACGGAGATTGAGTACACTTGCAATCATGGGATGTGCAAGAAGGATGAGTCACGCACACTGTGAAAACAGTGGGAGCTATTCCAAGGCTAGAAGGCCTATGTCTTGATTGGATCTCGACACGTACTCAGAAAGTTTTGTAATGCAAATGTATACATTACAAAGGAAAACGAGTATGTAGTAAGGTTGAGTAAGGTACAAGAAGTTGATAAAACCTACTAACCAAAGCCTTCTCATAGGCTTAACATGATGTGTCATGTCATTTCAATTAAATTGAAATGAACAACTACATTCAAGATCAAACTGGATTAAAGAATATGAAGTAGTAATCAAGTATTGACTACTCATATGATAATCACATTTATCGTTAGAGTTTTTAAATCTGAAAACTCCTTTATACTTTGTTACATCCAAACGGCTTGTAGAGACAATATTGAACCCCGTTAAAGTGAACACGGATTAACATGGTATTCGCCCATAGTCACTTGTATGAGGTGACGTCTCGAAGTGACTAGAGTGTGATGCGATTGATGGCAAGTTCAAGTGCCATAGAGTCATGTGAGATGACTAGTCGATCACATAGACAGACTGTTAGGAACACTTTGTCGGGCAGTGACCGCTTATAGAGTTCTAGCAAATTTATAAAACCTAGTCGTGGCGAGAGCTACTATAGTATTCTAATGAGTCGATTCTTTTGACTAAAGACTGTTCGCCTAAGGTGGCACAGTTTCAGATTAACTTTGATTTGTGTTACTACGACCTTCGTAAATGGGGTCAAATGAGCATATTTTGGGTTATGATGGCTGTGGCTAGTCGAAGGGAATAAGTGCGATAGGAATTGTCCACCCCCTTGTCAGGGTTAAAACAATATCTCAGGGCCACTCGAGGAGTAATGAACTGGAAATGCGTGGCCACGCTCGGAAGGTATCTATGGTAGATAAATTCCGGTCAATCAGTTATTCTCCAGATCGAGGAAACCACTCTCGATATGATCACTTGCAAGTACGACCCTAAAGACACCTTGCATTGAGTGGGAGATAGTAATAGGACAAGAGAATTGGTGACGCACACTTGTCGAGAACAAGTGGGAGATTGTTGGAATATGTGTCCTCCGACAATAATGCGATCACAATTGTCGATCATATTGATCACATGTTTAAATCTCATTTTAAGAATACGTAAGGGATGATTCATTTTATAGTCAACTAATCAACATTAATCGGTAACGATTGGCTTGCTAGAGTTTTACGTTACTGTCGTGGGACGGTGGTGGTCAGTTGATCTCTTAAGGTCACACCTAAAGGATGATGCCCTTATCTATAAAGTTGATTAATTGTATGACGATGCAAGTTGATCAATTCCTTAAAATTGAACAATTCGATTTGTGAGAGAGAATAATTATCGTATTGTAATGGGATTAAATAAGATTTATTTTAGTAATAAAATGCTTTGTTACTAAAATTGTTTATTGTTTGAGAAACAATAAAGATAAGAATGAATGGTAAATTATAATTACAAGATGTTGTGAATTATAATTACATGACCCATTTTTATTTATGTGATCAAGTATCACTAGTCTATTTATTGGATGTAATTTAATTAATTCATGAAATGATATTTATGTGATAAATATGCATCACATTAATTAATAACATGTATCATACTACATGTGACATATTGTGTGACAATTGACAAATTGACAAAATAAAATGGTTGTCCATATTATGAGTAAACCGAAATGGAGGAGTAGTTAGTGGGTTGTGGTTATTTTATTTTATGTGATAAAAATAAAACAGTGATGCCTATACCTAATAGCCTTACACACCTACTCACTTGAGAAGAACAAAAGTAAAAAGGAAAAGACCATGCATTGGTCTTATGCCCTCCCTCCACCGGTTTTGTATGTAGTGTAGAGAGAATTTTTATTCTCTTAATTTTTCACTTGTGTTCATTCATAAAAAGGGCTCTCTCTCTCACATGTTCATCTTTCTCCTTCATCAAAACATGAATTTTTGATTGAAATTGTTCATAGAGATTACTAAAATTATTAATGTAATATATGAGTGTTAGTAATCATTTTTAAGGTAAACTACTAAACTAATATCTAGCTAATATTATTTAGTGGAGATAAGGGATAATCTTGGGTGCAATCAAGAGGAGTGACTTCTACACTTGAGGTCTTTGGAGGATCATCCTTATATTCATGGAAAGCTCAAGAACTAACAAGAAGGAGATCTTGTTGGTGCCCTTATAATCTGAAAATCATATGGTGAGAAAACGATTTCTTCACTTATCTATTTTAGTTTGCATGCATAAGATTTGAAATTAATTTTATGACTAAATTAATTAGAACATATTTGAATATGTTAAGTAATGAGATATATATTTCCAACACGAACTTGAGGTGGAGTAGCCAAAATGTCCTAAATCCGACTCCACCTCCACAGCAGCAGCAACAACAGAATTATGTGCCCCCTCATAAGCAGCAACAGCCATATCAAAAGCCTCCGTATGTTCCTCAGCAGCAACAGCAGTCCCATGGCTCCGATTTTGCCGAGTTGAAAAATTTGTTGCTGAAAGAGTCCCAAGCTAGAGAGGCTGGGATGAAAATGTTGGAGAGCCAAATCGCTCAATTGGCTAGCAAGATTGCACCTCGAGCTCCGGGACATTTACCGACGCAGACGGATCAAAAGGAGACCCTTAATGCTATTACTTTGAGGAGTGGGTCCACCCTTGAGGGGCCCGCTATGGTCGAGGATGTCACTGAAAAAGATGAGGCGGAACCAAGTAAGAAGAAGGTCAGAATGAATAATAGCAAGAAAAAGACGATCGGCGGGTATGTCGGTCGATCGATCCGACATACCCGATCGATCGACCATCCGCAAGTGACACAACTCTCGTTCTTCTGTAGAAGTCAATCGATCGACTGACATGCATGGTCGATCGACTGACAACGCTGTTGAGGATGAGTCTTTTCGTCCTCCAGTGCCAGATAACTTGAGGGACCACTTGTTTCGGGGTACGACTACTCCGAAAATATTGAGGCAAGACCCAAATGCTGATGGGTCAGTCCCGGTTCCAAAATTTAACCCGATGACGATTAATGGTTCATTTTTGAGACGGTCTGAAGAAGGGTCAAGCTACAACAAGGAGAAGGTAGTGGATTTTCAGCCTAAATCCACCAATGCCGGTATGAGAGACCTAGAGGAGAGGGCTAAGTTACTTCTTTCAGCCCCTTATCCGGAGAGATTGGTGCCGACGAAGGAACAGGTATCGTTTAACAAATTTGAAAATGTTATTCGTAGCTTAAATGTGCAAGTTCCTTTTCTTGAATTAGTTAATCAAGTGCCTGCTTACATGAAATTTATGAAGCAACTTTTATCTAAAAAGAAGTCACTTGAAACTGTGCAATCTGTCGCACTGACTGAGGAGTCATGTTCCTATTTGACCCACACTGCACCTCATAAGCTAGAAGACCCAGGTAGCTTTTCAGTCCCATGTAGTATTGGCACCTATTCTATTGAGAAGACATTATGTGACCTTGCTAGGAAGTTGAAATTGACTAGGTTTGCAGTTACCAACATGACAGTATAGATGGCTGATCGTTCTACGGTCCAGCCTATAGGAGTCTTAGAGGACATTCCTGTGCAAATAGGAAAGTTCTTTTTCCCTGTTGACTTCGTTGTACTAGATATGCCCGAGGATGCCCACATTCCCATCATATTGGGTAGACCATTTCTGCACACTGCTGGTGCAGTTATAGATGTTGGTTCAGGGACTCAGACCTTCAAAGTAGGGAAGCATTCCATTGTCTTTGCCCAGACAGCTAAGAAGAAAGACCCCATGTGGCCAGTCACTTGTAATACGGTTTATAAAAAGAAATCCTATTTTGTGCTTCCTGATATGCCTGCCCCTATGACTATTCCTGTTGTAACACCTCCGCCCCAGATTGGGAGAAAATTGGAGGAAGATTCTTCTGTTTTGGATATTGCAGGAGCTGGTTTGGGGAAGGAAGAGCCACATGTTGCTCCATCTGTGAAGGAGCCAATCGTTCAAAGAGGCGGCCTGGGATGTCTTCGCTATGGCACAGATGAGGAGCCTGATGAGGAGCCAGTCAAAGCGAGGGAGTCCGACTTGGACTTTGATGAGAGGTCATTGCTTGGGAAGATGCTGAAGCTGTTGATCCGTTGAGTTCTGCAGATGTTGGAGTTGAGAAGAGTGCAGCTGAGAAGATGAGCACTGTAGAGGCTACTTCTTGTAGCCAGGAGCCGAGCAAGTGGGCCATTCCGTGGCCATTCTTGATCAACTATTAGTTGATTAAGACTTTTTCAAAAACATCCATTCTATTGCTTTTGGACTTTTTATTGTTTTTGTGTGCGCGAGACTTCGCATTTTAATAAGTTTGCTTAGGATTTTATACACTTTAGACTGTTACTTTGGGTTTTGCGCAATTTTGGGCGCGTTATTATGTGTATTTGCAGGTTTATAGACCATGTTGGCTCAATTTATTGAGCTAATTCGAAGAAAATCAGAACTTACAGCAGGTATTTCAGTCGATCGACTGCCCACTATGGTCTATCGACTGAGCTGCGACTTCCAGGAGCTTCTGTTCCTGTTCACTCTGGTCGATCGACTGGGTGATGTGGTCGATCGACCATGTTCGCTGCTGTACCTGTTTTCGATCATTCCCCTGGTGTGTTTGGTCGATTTGCGGAATTTAGGGAGTCTTTTCTCCACTTTATTCTCCGACTCATTTCTGTTTTCTTCCTTTTCTTTATTTTACACATAATTTTGCGTTTCGTAAATTGTTTTCTCGGATTACGCGCGGTATTTTGTTTCTTTTCAGGTACCTATGGTAGCACTGCTGGCTACTGAAACCTCCTAGCTCACGCTGGTTTGGGGAGGTTTCCTTTTGCTGCGCTTAATGTCTTGTGAGTTTCCGAGTTCTTACTTCATGTCTTATTTAGTTAATTTAACGAAAATTCCCGTTTCTCTTTTATTTCACTATATGATTTTGCACAATGGGGACATTGTGTGATTTGGTTTGGGGAAGGGTTTTGCATTGCATTCACATGTTTTATTGCATTTTTGTTTCACGTTTATTGCACTTCGGTTTGCATTTGTTTTTTCATTTCCTATATATACACAAAAATTCAAAAAAAAAAAAATTGAAAAAATTGAAAAAATCCCAAAAATATCATGTTTATTTTAGCATATAGGTCGAGTCGGAACGGTAGTATTTCAATGATGACATTGCATTTGCAGCTGTTTTATGCCTAAGCCTTGCTAATTGACATGTTATTAGTAGAATCATATGCATAGTCTACGAGTTTTCGTTAAATTTCGTGCTAAACTTTAGACTTGACTTAGATTTTTGGCAAGCTACTTATATTTCTGAGATTTAGAGCTTATAATGGGTGTCATTCATGACCAGTTTACCTAGGATGTGAGTAGTTACTCCTTATGAGACATGTTATATCAATATGCATAAATATGAACTTAATCTGCTTAATACCTGTATGCATTCGGTTCGTGGTTAGTTGACACATGTGGAAGAGGTCACCCCTTTATTCATTTTGCCCATAAGCTCCACACTGCCTGAAATAGCCTTTTTGTCCCGATAACTACATCCTACACTTAGCCTGCCCTTGTCAAGCTAGTAGTTTATGTTCTTGGGATTGTTACTTTGTTTTTGGTAGCTAATGCTCATTTTGAGATGATGTTGGGAAGATGAAAAAGGAAGGAAAGAAAGAAGAAAAAATAGAATTGAAAATAAAAAAAAGAGAAGAAATATGATGTGAAAAAGGAAAAAAAGAAACGCATGCTGTACTGTAGAGGGCGGTCGATCGACTGCCCATCTTGGTCGATCGACGGAAACCCGAGAAAAGAGAAATCAAAATCACGTTTTGCAATCGTGATGAGTTGGTGATTTTATATTCCCGTGCTTTATTATCATCATTTGGGGAATTACAATTATATTGGAGATTGTGAAATTTGTGCTTGCTATTAGCACCCGTTTTATTGTTAAACTTGAGCAAGAAGTTGGATGTTGTATTAATTTGGTTCCCTTAGTTACTAGCTTGGCTTTTAACTCTGTTTTTATCCAAATTTATCTTAGTCTCTTCTTACCCATTACCTCACATATCCATATTTACCTCGGCATGTGTCATGGTCATTTGTTTGGTTGGAATGCATATGTACGGTTGTAGAAATTATTTTCATATTAGATTGCATGCATGTTCTTATAGGTCGTACTTAGGTGAGTGTCATTACAAAATGAATTCTTTCTATCTTTACATTATTCACCTGTGCTTATGTGTGATATGAGCGACCCGTGAGAGTCCATCATTATAAGTCTCTATAGTTGACGGTTCAGCAGTTTTTAATGACTACATAACTCGTTTACATGATTCACATTGCTAATTGATTGTTAGTTATTGCATTAAATTGGTTTAGGCTATTCGGTTCGCATTTCTCTCTGAGATTGAACTCGTTCCATTAAGTTTTAGGATCGAGTCTAGTTCTTGCTTGGGGACAAGCAAGGGTTTGGTTTGGGGAAGTTTGATGCGTGTCATTTATATGATGTTTTACACCTCATTTTACACGCATTTCAGAGCTCAATTATGTAGTTTATGCTACTATTTGCCCCATTTCGTCTACTTTCGTATTTTTATGTAATATTGCAGATTTATGTTGAAATGAGTAGAAATTGAGCCGAATCCGTCCCCGAGTACCTTGTATTGCATTTGACGTGAAGTATTTACTCAAGAAACGAACTTGGTGCGCATTTCGAGGCCTGAAAGATAATTTTATGAAGAATTAGAAGCGGATTACCAGCTATAGTGGTCGATCGACTGCCTCCTATAGTCGATCGACCAGAGCACGACTTACAGAAGCTACTGTTCAGTGCAGACCAGTCGATCGACTGTCTTGCATGGTCGATCGACCATCATACGAGCTGACGCGCAAATTAAAGAAATAGAACGAGAATTTCAAAGCCCATTGTATATTAGGTTTAGGAATAAGTGTTACGTTATATTCCTATATAACGTAACCTGTTATCATCAAGTTTTATCAAGTCTTTTATCATCAGTAATTAGGGTTCTCAAGATTGTTCCGTTTTCAATACAATTTACTTTTGCATTCGGTTTCTGGATCTTTGTTCTGCAATTCTTCTCTCCTATTTTCATACGGTATTTCCGCTGTTCCATTAATCAGTTTTATTGCCTTTATTTCGTTCATAGTATAGAATTGCTAGAATAGTTTCCCGGAAGCCAAATTATCGTTTTATGCTAGTCTTTTGTTTAGCTATTTTAATCATGAATTCGTCTGTTTTATTAGTCAATTTTATCGTTGTTATTATTTCCAGTATGAGTAGCTAAACCCCATGTGCTAGGATGTAGGGAATCTGTAGCGTAGGCGGCATTAGAATAGTATGACCTAAATCGCGCCACGGTCGATCGACTGGGTTCCCTGGTCGATCGACTGGCCACGTGAGATATGCTTCGTTTTAATTAATTCAATCGCTATATTTGACGAATCGAGTGAACGCGACTAGTTGAATGTTTAGGAATTGACCGACCCAATAAGATCGAAAGATAGGGGAGGGAGATAGACTACCTAATTAAGACGACGAGATTAATGAGATCGAAAGATAAGTTAATTTAGACTTTTAAATCACATTTCAGGACGAAAGTTAGCATTAGTGATATTAGGGACCCGTAGCTAGATCGAAAGATGCTACCTGTTAAGAATGGACCGAGAGTACTTCTTATTTTCCCATCTCACGTGATTGTTTTAGACCTACCTAGTGTACTACCGCCGAAACTACAGTGAACCGACCATCTTAGTACCCTTTTTATATTTGACTTCATACATTTCCTTAGTTTACTTTTCGTTTGTTGCCTTTAGCCATAGATCAACTCAAAACAAACCCCCTCACATTTGTTACCTTAAGACTAAAATTAGACAACTATAAATTACATTCGCCTCTCTGTGGTTCGACCCTGCTACCGCTATCTATAGTTGTAGTTGGAATTATAAATATTATTTTTGACCTTACGACGGGTATCATCAGTCATGGTGAGGAATCGAACTCACATCTCAAGTTGTGACGGATATGCTCCGGCACAAAATGTTCCCTCATGGCACTCTTCAAACCCGACCATGGAATAGCCCCTAGACCCTCAGTCCGGTAGTAAGCTCTGGCGTCTTCTTTGACGTTCTGCCACCATACAGCAGCCTCACCCCTCAGGTAGTACACTACCTGCTCAACCACTAACTCTGGCGGACACTTAACAACCTCCATAAGACTCTCCATCTCACGATGCCAATTTTCGAGCAACTTTGGTTCTCCGACGCCCTCATAAGTAGGTGGGTTAAAACAAGCGATTATAATGCTAAGTTGGGTAGCATCCACCGGTTTCTCTGCCCCCTTACCCACATTCTTGAGAGCCTCAAGGAGTGCCTCTTGCTGCTCGATCATACGTGCTATCTCATCGATAGTCATCTCAGATGCTTTAATTTGCGCGGCAGTCCTCTTTGGCGGCATTTTGAGCTGATAAGAAGCAAAGAAACGTAAGCACAAAAGCCTACGACTCAAAAGGTAGACGATCCTCCGCCAAAGAAGCACTCGGCCGAGTATGTATGGTACTCGGTCGAGTAAGGACTACTCGGTCGAGTATCACTGATACTCGGTCGAGTAATCCACTTCAGTAGCCAACGTCAAAAACACAAGAATCATACTCGGTCGAGTATGCGAAAATACTCGGTCGAGTAAACACTTCCAGTAGCTATTGCTACTCACTGCCAAACAACACTCGGTCGAGTGCTTGGTAACTCGGCCGAGTACTCCCTACTCGGTCGAGTACCTGCCCTGATCAGCCGAATGATGCCATAAATGAGCTACAACAGTACATAAACATATCCTATTCATGCCTTTCTACCCAAACTTATATATAATACATCATCAATCTTAAAAGCCATGTAATAAACACGTAACATGCCAACATATTTCATAAAAAATCCGTTTCAACCAATTTCGCCATGCTTTACACATATTTCCACTTATCACACCTCCTACCACATGATCCAACCATTAAAGTTCCAAATACCACACACATACATTGAATAGACACACAACAATTCCCCCTGGTGATCGGCTTGAGATTGTGAGGGCCATAGTGCGACTTCGGGACGTCTCCTAAGTCCTTGCGGTAGCTACAAACAACTCTCCCCGGGTTCATTTTATTTAGACTCCCTAAGTTCATTGGTTCATTAGTTTTAGGTGCCAGAATCGTCGGCTATGATACCACTTTGTAACACCCCCTCATACCAAGGTACCTTACCAAGGACTACCCTAGCATGAAAGGCTGTTACCATCTCGGTTGCCCGAGGTTAGTATATTTCAAAAGCAACAATCCAAACACATTTATTAAAGTACGATAAAGTAAAGTTTACATAATCTCAAAGTCCGACGTAAATAACTATCCAAAAACCAACAATTATGAAATAACAACGACAACTCTTGACAGCGATAACTAAGTTTGCGTGGTGACTCCCCATAACTGCCCCAAAACTCATCAACTGCATCACCTGCCACAATCTGCTCACCATCCCCGAATGGATCACCACAGATTTTACAAAACACAACGGGGTCAGTTACTGAATAAGTAAAGTAAGATAAGCGTATAAAGCAACCAGCTGATCATCCTCCATCTCCGGTGTCCCGATCTCACACAGTAACCGACTACACACCGAAGTGTGTAGCTCTGCCAGATTACCCATCGCAATAGGCAATCCTCACCGCCAGTGGGGGACCGCATCCAATCCCCACCTAAATCCCGCTCATTAACGAGCGATATCCCTGTCCCTTAATGTGCACATCCCCTTCCGTGGCGGGTTCCACGGAGGGCGAACTAGGGTGTGAGGCCACTCCCGCAAGTGACTCCATCGCAATTAACACAACACCATCACTACCACCACACCACCACCGCACCAACACTCCAACGATGATCAACAGACAACAATCATACACAGTACAACAAAACATCTCAAATCAATTAAATAGGAACTGAGTAGGAAACCCTACCTTAGCACAAATGCAAGGAATACAAGCAAGCGATCTAGAACGGCTCCTCTACGAAGTCTCCGCCTAATCAACAATCACATAAAAACAATTATTATGTGCAAAACCCATTTCCCCCAATCCATAATTAAAGCCAACACCCTAGAAATACAAACCAAAGAATAAGAAGATAAGGACTTACCGACGATGAAACAAAGGGATGAATGTACTTGTTAAAGATCACACACACTTTAGGGAGAGATTTAGAGAGGATTAGAGCGTCGTATAAGTGTTCAGGTTTTGTAAAATGTAATTAGAAACTGTTTAACGTATTTTGTATCGCCCTAACCATCTCTAAATCAAACTGCGGAAATAACACTCGACGGACCGGATACTCGGTCGAGTATAGAGTATACTCGGCCGAGTACCCTCTACTCGGTCGAGTATTCCACATACTCGGCCGAGTGTTCCTAGGCAGTAGCCAAACAGGAAACACGACACACTTTACTCGACCGAGTAGGCCATACTCGGTCGAGTACCAGCCTATGAAAACCGTAGTATTACAGGAAAGGAGTCATTCATGTACTTAGATATCTCTCTAAGTCACATGCTCAAGGAATTATCTTGATCACATTCTCTAATTACACTCTGATTGCCTTTTGTGATGCTGATTAGGCTGCTTGCCCTGATTCCGGAAGGTCTGTAAGTGGCTATGTTGGTTTTCTTGGTGGGAGCCTCATCTCATGGAAATCCAATAAGCAACAAATTGTTATTCTTTCTTCAACTAAAGAAGAGTATAGATCTTTGAGAAGATTAAAAGCTGTGTTCGCATGGCTGACCAGAGTACTCACTGAACTTGTTATTCCTGATATAACATCCATTCCTGTCAAATGTGACAGTCAAGAAGCTATACAAATTGCCAAAAATCAAGTTTCTCATGGACGGACGAAACATATTGATCTGGATTGTCATTTTGTTAGAGAGCAACTACAAGCTGAATTGATTACTTTGTCAAACATTCCCACTGTTGTTCAGCTTGTTGATATCCTGACCAAGTCTCTGCCTGGCACACATCATCTTGCTTTGTTAGAAAAGTTGGGACTGATTTCATCACCCTCCAATTCAACTTGAGGGGGATGCTGGTGTAACCTGAGTTAGTTAGTTAGTTACTTGAGTCTTAGTTTGTTAGAAGTACAGATGTATAGTCCAAATGTATATTTATCACAATTTCTGTGTAAGTTCTTCTCTTTCTATAATCTTCTTTCTTAATCCAAGCTTTCTTGTTAGTCATCCATGGATTCCTACACTTAAGACTTCAGTTCCCCTTTCCAACCAAAGCCTTTTTCTTCATTTACGGCTTTGTTTATTTTCAACTGAAGCCGCTAATTTTAATTTAAGGCTTCGATTCAATAATCGAAGCCTCATGTCTATGACTTTGGATATTAACGTTACACCTTGATATACTACGACCATACAAACGTAGTCAAAAGTCTCTTATAACTAAAACTATTAGGAGGCGTTTGGTTAGGTTAAAAAGAAAGAGAAAGGGAATAAAAATCCCTCATTCCCTTTGTAGTTGTTTGTTTGAGCATTTTGCCCATTTCCATTCCCCTCTCCATTCCTCCCTATACCTCCAAATCTCTCTAATTCCATTCACACCCCCCCTAGGGTATGAAATTTCATTCCTTACCTTACCCCCTCATAACTTGAATGCCGCCATAACCACCATTGTATCCGCCACCACTACCACCGGAACAACCGATGACACTCGTAAATCACACCACAACAGCCGACACTACTCTACTGCCCCTTTCCGGCGACGCGTCCCGGTCATACTCCTTGCCGGCGGCGCGTTTTATACCAACGACCCACATAAAAAAAACCACCAGATTTGGTGTTTTGAGGGGTGGAGAGGGGTTTTAGTGTTTCATAAACTGGTTTAATAGTGTTTTTAGGTGGTGATTATGGAGGTGTAGAAGTGATTTTATAGGGTGGAAGAAGGGAATAAAGTGGTCCTGCGTGGGGTGGTCTGACTCGCCGGCGGCAGGTCCGACACGCCGGATTAAGGCGACCTCGGGCATGCCGGCGTGGGTCACGCTGGTGGTAGTTGGTGTTGATCATTGGTTGTTGGTGGTGGATGGTAGGTGGATTGATGATGGTTGTTTTTTTGGGTTTTTTTTCATTCCTGTAGCCAGCCAAACAAGAGAGTAGTTGTAAGGGAGTCCATTTCCTTTCCATTTCTTTGCCTACGATTCTCTTTCCGATTTCCTTTTCCTTTCCGTTATACGAACCAAACGCCTCCTTAGTGGTTATTGTACTAGTAGACCGTGCAACAGTATGAGGACAAAATAGTCTCATGCCATTTGATATTTTGTTCTATGATTTACTAGCAATAATTTATGCAAACCCATAGTTGACAAAAGGCTGGAAACGAGTACAATGGTGACCAAATACCAAAATAATTATGAATGAGATCATTCCATCATCTTAGACTGACCAACTGAAATGCTTGAACATGAGCAAGTCTAGTAACAAATATAGTAATTGAAGTTTTGAGCTACGCCATTGATGAGGTAATATGTTAAGGAGAATCATTGAGTTTACATTATATTATGCTACTCTGCCATTATTGTCTGCACATAAGTTGAGATTTTCTTAGATGATTTTCTTACATGATTGTATACCAAAGCTTAGCTTGCCACATGGTAAACCGCAAATAATTGAACATTTCAGATTCAGAGGGAATTGACTTGAGTATTAAACTACATGCGATATGCAGGATTGCATAAAATATAGACGGCGTACGAGTACTACTGAATGGTTGATAAGACGTATTTAGTAGGTGTTAGGTGCTGTTTGGCCAAGTTTTAAAAGTGTTTTTGTAACTGAAAAAGTAGTAGCTAGGCCAAACACCCTAAATTATGGAGTTTTAAAACAGCTTTTAAAAAGTCAAAAACTGATAACTTACCCCCAAAAGTAGAAGTAGGTATTTTCTACTTCTACTTCTACTTCTACTTTTCACATAAAGTGCTAAAAATTCATTACTAATGTGCTTTTTGTTTTTTCTCCGGAAGACCATTACTTCTTTATATCAGTTGGTCTTACTTCAGACGGGTTATTTTGGTTTGAAATAATAAGATGAGATTTTGTAACCATTTTACAGTCAAATGTGACCACTATTGAAAAACACGTTATCATAAGCTGTAACACTGGTTGTATCATTGTGGTTACATTTCACCATAAAATGGTCACATATGCCCTTCTGAAGCTTCAGACGAAAAGTGACCGTCTGAAACAAGATGTTGTAACTCCACTTTTTCTCTTCTCTGCTTGGCCAAACTTATACTCCGTAGAAGTCTTACATCGTGAGACCGTCTTATGGTGTGAGATCGTCTTATAATTTTTGCTATAATTTGTGAGACCGTTTTACATATAAGTAATATAACAAAAAACAAAGTGAAAAAATAAGATAAAAGTAAGTAGGCCAAACATATCAATTTTTTAAGAAACTACTTTTACAATTGTTAGGCCAAACAACTTCAACTTTTTCAAGAAGTAGTTTCTTAAAAAATTCATTCTAAGAAGTAAAAACACTTTCACATAAACTTGGCCAAACAACACCTTAATTTGGTTTAATTTGGCTGAATTTTATTTTATTTTTTACAAAATCCATTTTGCATAAGAGTGGTTTAGAAATTATCTTATGAAATTTAAAATATGACATTCAAATAATGGTAGATAGTTTGGCTTACTTTTTAATTATAAATTATAGTTTTATAAATTCAATTATTATTTCATGCATGTCATATTGTCAATATAATTAAATAATCAATAAAAATGAATAACAATTAATGGGATGTGAAAATGTCATGTGAAATGAAATTGAATGTTCTAAGCTACTCTTTTATTAGATAGTATATATTTCATGCAATATTATTGATAATTAAGTATGTCATCTTCTTGCAATTTCAATACAAACACAAATAATAACTAAATAATATTCTTACTATTAATAAATTTAAAACATAATATGAATAAAAAGCGAAATAATTCATTTAAATATATATGTATGTATACTTTAATTAACAACTTTTTGAAAAAAAAAAAAAGAATTAGGATTGTTATAATAGTTATATAGGAAACTTTTTGTTATTAATTATTGATTAATTTCAACAATTTATTCCAGAGAAGAGGAACGATTTTGTGAATTAAAAGGGAGATAAAAAAATTATGATAACTACAAATTATAATGATGGTGAGAGAAAACCAAAAAACCATCCTATTAAATAAAACAAATTAAAGGTTAAATAAATAAGTAGATTAATAACCAAATTTATGAGAAGAAAATAAAGAGTTTGTATTAATTTATTTTTTGTGTTTGCAATTACTATTTTTTAAATTTTTTTTGTACTTATAAACATGTGACAGTTTTAAAGATAACTTTTTAATACATAATCTCGACTTTTATAATATTGTATAAATAAATAATCATGTAATCAATATAGATGAATTAGTATTTACCAATAAAAAATCGACATGTGGATTAAAATTAAATGTTTTAAGTAGCCTTTTAACTATATTGTGTAGATACAAATTTGTTTTTGTTTTCAACTTCATTTGTTTTTCTTCGTTCTTAATTTTATGTATTCGGTTTTTTTATTTCGAATACATATAATACTACTCCATATGAAATATCTTGAAATTATTAACTTATAGTTTTTTTTTGGTTTAAACCGGGGTGTCCACCGTCGACAAGAGTGTATAATCCCCTCGCCGCGCGTGCTCTCACGAAGAGGTAAACGGCTGGCCAAAGCATTTGCTCAATTCCCATTGGTAGGGATCGAACCCTTGACCTCATGGTTAAGGGATGAGGTGAGCAACCACCACACCAAATACATTTGGTTATTATTAACTTATAGTTAATGCGTATTTTTTTTATTGTAGTTTTTTTCTGAGTTAATTAAGTTTAAAACTAATGGAATATGGATGTATTTTTAAAGTATAGTGAATTAAATTAATGTAATATAATATTAAATTGATAATCCATGTCATATTAGTTTGCCAAGTCACATTGTTATTGCATACGTGGCTTTTTTTTATCTCATGTGGCATTGTCTACGTGACTTTTTTTAGGCTAGCCTTTTAATAATGTTTTATAGATTTATTAATTAAACTCAATTAGTATTAATTCACAGAACAATATAAAAACAATAAAATAACCGATAAATAAACTTGCACTTTGAAGTGGTTCAGATCCACAGCTCGAGTCTTATGTTCAATATTGCTCGATTAATGATTTTAGTAATTCACCACGGATTACAAGATAATGAACCATTTTTACAACTTGTGATAATTAATCCACAAAAAACTCGACATGTGGCAAAAAATAAATAAAAAGAAAATAAAAAGAAAATGAGTCACGTGCATTTATTCCCTCATCTTTTACTCTGTCTTCTTCCCCCGACCCCTTCTCACTTCTCACTTCCAGGTTAGAAATTAAAAATAGAATCAAAAGATAAAACAAAAAAACAAAAACATAACAAAATCAAAATCTGAAATAATATGAAATAGTTACGAATTTATGATATGATGGTTGGACCCGAGCTTCAATGACTTCGATTGGCGGTCTGCGAATTGGTAGTGACGACGAATTTGATGATGTCGTGGTGGTGTATGTTCAATAATTGCATTGCTCGATTAATGATTTTAGTAATGTGAGCGAGAAGAGCTTCTGACGCTCAAAGTGGTTGGTGCGAAAGAGGTGGTTGATTTCGCGGCGAATCGAGCCATGAATGAGTTAAAATTAGGCGAGGAGGCGGCGAAGGTGGTTGTCGTTGTTGTTCTTTGAAGCGATACTCGGTTTCGATCCCAAGTTTGGTGTTTGATTTATGATGTGGGGTGAGCATAGTGATGAACGATGATGGAGTGTTTATCGGATTATGAAGGTTATTTGGGTTATGATGCAGGGAGAAGAAGATGGAGTAGTAGAGGATGAATGCACGTGACTCATTTTTTTTTTTTTTTTTTTTGCCACATGTCAGTTTTTTGTGGATGGGACAGGAAGTGGGACAAAATTGCGGGACAGGTGATCCGGACTGTTGTGATAGTTGTAATTGAGTATTGTTAAACACTTGCCTCTCTCTCGTTTACAAATAAAAGTAATAGTAGTATTTCAATAATTGTTTCAATTCAACGAGTAAGAGATAAGAGATAAGATTATTATTCTTCAAAACGATATATACTTAACAATTGTTTATTGGAAATGATTTCTAAACCAAGTCGGTTTCCGTCTTGCTAGACTTTCCAAATGTCTTATAATTCCTAATTGTGAATATTTGTATCAATTAAGAAAACGATTACTCATGTGAAATTGTATTTGTAACACCCTCACTGGGAGCCTTTAGCACAAACAGGGACGAAGCTAGGATAGAATCGCAACCAGGGCCGATTTTCATTTTCATATAATTAGATGTTTCAATTCAAGTAAACCTCATGAAAAATATTTTTGGACTACTATTTAAATATTAAAATTATTTTTGGACTACTATTTAAATATTAAATTTTTTAAATAAATAACAAGATCATCTTAAAACTATGGGAGAATTATTACAATCTAAAAAAAAGGAAACATAAGGGTCGAACATGCAACCTCATGCTCAAATCTTCCAAGAATGCAAGCTTTACCAACTCCACCACATTCAATTTATTACTTTATAAATACTGAAAGTTCTATATATTTCTGCCCGGGCCATGGCCCATTGGGGCAAACCTTAGCTTCGTCATTGAGCACAAAATCCCGAATAAAGGATAGTGTTACCATCTCCGTTGCCCGAGGTAAAATATATCAAATCTATAATAAGACACTTTAAATAACTTTATTAAACCTGATTTTAAACAAATACCTATTACAATTCATATCCAAATAAAAAATCTCACAGCGGAATAATAATAAATAAATGTTCTACTACTCAAGAGTTCTAAGTGACCGACATGCTCTCGTAGACCGCATCCAACCAAACCGACCAGCATCCAAAGCCATCCACAAGTTTACCTGTCAGAACTCACTGCTCACTATTTGCCAGAAATATCAGATCTGTATTACCGCCAGGGGTGTTTATAGCGGGGGTTCAATATATTGAACACCCACTGATTTGAAGAAATAAATATTTCGATCAATAAATATATGCAAGAAAGTGAAAGTCGCGCGGTGGATTAGACTTGTCAGTGTACATTAGTAGTTGCGGGTCCTTGTTGACACTTTTTCCTTTTGTTAAGTTTCATTGAAATCAATATTAAATACGTAGTTAATAGGTTTCATGTACCTTGCTAATAGCTTGCACCATTAGTTTTTCCCTTTTCCTCTTTCTGGTTTATTTGTTTTAAAAATAAGATCAAGTTTATATTAAAATCTCTTCGTCTTTTAACGCAGTAGACGTCTTTCATATATCGAGAAAGTAATTTATCTTGTCAAATCCTCTCAAAATTATATGTGTACAACCTAATATCATATTACGGAATTAACCTAGTATCATATTAGGGAATTATTTTCGTAAGAGCTCTAATTTCATACAATTTTTATTACCAAGAAGATATTCATAAAAATGGATTACTGGTTGAAATGAATGTGTAACGAAATTTTTGTTTATAAACTCGAACCCCTATAAATGAAATCCTAGAAACGCGAATGATTACCGCGGGTAGTTTTAAAAGCAACAACAAGGAAAAGCCCTGGTAAATCATAGATTCATAGTGAGTACAAATCATCATGCTCACAAAGAAATAACAACATTTACAATCCACTCTGATCACAACCAACACCAATCCCGATCACAACTGACACACTCTGCTCACAGGACGCACCTGCTCGATCTCAATGGTACTCTACTTACATAGCGCACCTGCTCTACCACCCATCAATTAGTGGCACTCCACTCACAATCGTAGTCAAAAGTCCCTTATAACTAAAACTATTAGTGGTCATTCCATCATCTTAGACTGACCAACTGAAATGCTTGAACATGATCAAGTCTAGTAACAAATATAGTAATTGCAGTTTTGAGCTACGCCATTGATGAGGTAATATGTTAAGGAGAATCATTGAGTTTACATTATATTATGCTACTCTGCCATTATTGTATGCACATAAGTTGAGATTTTCTTAGATGATTGTATACCAAAGCTTAGCTTGCCACATGGTAAACCGCAAATAATTGAACATTTAAGATTCAGAGGGGATTGACTTGAGTATTAAACTACATGCGATATGCAGGCATTGCATAAAATATAGACGGGGTACGAGTACTAGTGAATGGTTGATAAGACGTATTTAGTAGGTGTTAATTTGGTTGAATTTGTGCCAATTGGAGGTTTTGCGACGGTCCTTAATGTGCTTTGTGGAGTAGTTTGTTAATTAGCTTTGTTCTTGACAACCTATGAGATCTAGAGATGATTTTGGTGCTTTGATTAATCATGTAGATTGTTGACGGAGTCGGAATTTGAAGCCATGTGTGACCAAAAGGAAAAGTGAAGATTGATGGTTGAAGAGAAGAAGAAGAACCTAGGTGCAACCTACACGCAACCAGTTACATTCGAGCAACATTCGACTCACATGCATGTCGCACGTGCCTGTACGTCGTCTTGATTTTGCCATATTCGCGCGACATTTGAGCTACACACGAGGTGTGTAGTTACATTCGACCTCGTGTAGCTCGTCATATCATATCTTGTGGTTTTATTTACTCGGTTTGTTCCGACTTTTATTATTATATTTTTCTTAATCTAGCTAATTACCTAATTACTATATAAGCTTAGTCCTTAGTTTTTAGAAATCAATTTTCGAATTTGGGGAAAAACCTAATTACTCTATATCTATTATGAGGAACTAATTCCTCCCTTCTTGGTGCAAGACATTGAAGCGCTTATGCAATTGTGAGTTTGGAAGTTATAACTAACATTTGTCTTGACTATTATTAATTGCTTTGTTCTTATTATTATGAATGTTGTCTTGTGATTGCTAGATGGGCAACTAGTTATCTCATTCAACGTTCTATTGTTAGTATCGTTAATTGAATAGGATTTATTGATTAACTTTACACTTGTAACAACTAGGATTAATATTGAACCGGATTCGTTGATATTAGTACGTACAATACGCCAAATCTGGCCATCAATAACGAGCGTATCACAACGGTTTAATGCATATAATAACGACACTTAGATTACCGTTTTCCAAATATTGGCGAAAACCTAGACCGCGCTAATAAGAACAACGGTTTCCCTCGAAAACTATTGTTATTATAATGTGACACTGACTGCTTAACAAACCGTTATCAAAAACGTTTAACGGTTTCCAAAAACTCGTTTTAGAATCACTCTTATCAACGGTTGTTAGACAACCTAGCAGTTTAAGAAAACGGCATTTCGAAAACCGTTACTAAATTAACACCAGCAGGGGTTTGTGCTACCCGTTGTTATGTTATAGCTACGGGTTTCTTGTAACCGTTATTTTATATGCGGGGTAGAGGTCATCGTACCCGATCAAACAAATTCTCAACTAGTAAAGGGTAGTCGAGGTCGAACCACAAGGAGCATGGGTGATTATTAATTGTCTAGATTCTTATGCTTAGCTAAGTCGGATAAAACAAGGATGAATGATTATATAAAGGACTAAACTAAATAACAAGAAATAAATTAAACTAATTAAACTATAGAATGAGAAAGCAAGCTATTAAATACGATTTACTCAAGTTAATTAAGGCCTAGGGAACGACTAAACCACCGACATTCGTAATAAATCATGAGTTCCTTCAACTAGTTGTTAAGGGGGAAGTGTATTGGGTGGAGACGTCTCTAATTCGCCCACCAACTCCCTCCCGGGCTCATGGTGGGACACTAGTGACACCGAATCAACTCCCTCCCGGGCTCATGACTCGATTTCCCCCGACTCAAGACTCAAGGCTCACCATAGTGGGTCCAATCCGCTCACCTCTCATCAAGATCAAGGGCTTAAGCCCGCGATAAACTCCGGGTCATCCCTACCCTTCTCCCGAAGGCGAACTTCAAACCGAAAAACAAAGGCACCCCACTTGGGTTCTCCCTCCCGGGCTCAACCCAAGTTGGCACACGACCAAAAAGGGGTAATGTTATCAATCCCAACCTAACCAACTCCCGTTGGTGGACAAGGGTAAAAACCGACAATTACTCCCAAATAGACACAACAATTTAATTCCTTTGGTTAAACCCAACAACCCCTCCTCAACAACTAATTTAATGAAACTCAATTAGATAAATTACTCATGTTAGGGTCTAATCGCACCCTAGTAAGGATACTATTCACTAATCATGGTTATTAAGACAAAATACTTGATAAAGATAGATACTTTAACCATGGAAATGGTGTAAAATTGATTTCTACTACTAAACATGCAATAAATTGTGCAAAAGAAGGTTATCAACTAATTAAACTAAGATTTGAGTAGGAGAATGTAAAAAGGAATAAACTTTATCACTACTAATCAAAGGTTCTAACTTTGCTAATAATAACAACACCAAACAACATGAACAAGAGAGAGAAACTTATAATCTAACAACAAATAGAGAAATTCAAGCACAAAACAATCAAAATAAAACTTGAGGGAAAGTAAATGTAAACAAATGAACTTAAAGGAGAGAATTAAGAAGAAGAATTATACTAACAACCAATAAAGATGGAAACTTGAATTGATAAAATGGAAGATGAATCTCTTCTCCCTTCCAATTTGCAACCCACTAATCTATAATGTAAATTAATGAGAATTGTAGAACTTGAATAAACAAAGGAGGAAATAAATTAATATGGAAGAAAAATTACAAATTTAATTGAATGAAATTTAAAGAGAGAAATATTAGGATTCTTGTCTTACAATAATGAGAGAGTAACAATTCTAAACTAATTGGTAAGTAAAATAAAACTAAGGTAGGTAAGGTTATGTGGTCCTGCTTGCTCTCGAGTTTTTGTTGAGGATGTTTTTGGGGACCACGCTGTTTCTTGTACTGGTAGTGTGGGCGTTAAACATCGGCATAACCTCGTCCGTGACACTCTATTCGACATCTGTTATAAATCTGGTATTTTTGCGGGAAAGGAGGTTGATATCGGTTTGGTTGACTGGCATGATGGCTCTCTTCGTCCTGCGGATTTGCTTCTTTATTCTTGGGACAGAGGGCGTGATGTGTGCGTTGACTTGAGAGGGCCTTCTCCTTTGACTCAGACTGGGATGACGGATTTTGTGCCTGGCCGCGTTGTCGCTGATGCTGCTCAGAGTAAGTGTGTTAAGTAAGGGGATTTGTGCGCGGCAGCGGGTTATGGTTTCCTTCCCTTCTCTTTCTCTTCGCTTGGGGAGCTAGGTTCGGATGTTGTTGCCTTGATCAAGCGGATCCAAAAATTATCGGTATCTCAGGATGCGGGGGCTCGGGTGGCCGCTTACATTTTTACTAGACTTAGCTTTGCTGTTGCTAAGGGTGTGGGAGCCCAGATTGTCTCTCGGCTCCCCACCAATTTCATGTAAATCTTTATTTCTCTTTCTTTTAATAAAAGCTGCGCGCATCCTTTTATAAATAATAATAATAATAATCACTCTCATCTTCATTTGTGTCACACGACACACAGCTCATACCCCCAAAAGACAATCCCAGCTTCCATTTCCTTTTGTCGATCTTCTTCCGCCAAAAAGCCAAAATATCTTCCTCCGAGATTGTACCCGACCGGGTAACATTACACCCGACCGGGCATCACCTTCACCTGACCGAGCATAATTAACTCCCTCGGCTGCATAGTTTCACCCGTTAGCTACAACAAATTGAGGTTCTGATTTGATTGACGGAGCTATTTGGATTGAATCTGGGCTTGGGTTGCTCGAATTGGCGCGTCGAAGTGTCGGGTTGCTGATGCTTGGTGTTCGACGGAGGAGATGGTGACTGTGACTGATGGTGATGCCTGAGGATGGAATGCTGGGCTGCTCCAGGTGGCGGGTTCGCTTGATGTTGGTTTGATTTCGCACTCGGGTTTTGATTCCGAATCAAGGTGAGCAATGGAGGAGCTGTTGTCGGGTTCAATTGGCGAATGTGGGTGGTGGATGAATTGGTGGTGCGATTGTTGACTCGGTTCCGATGTCGGATTTTCAGACGATGAGGATGGCAAGCTGGTTTGCGCGGTTCTGGTGTTAGAAGGAGCAAGGGGTGTTGCTGCTGGTGATGATGAGTCAGAGGTGATGGTCGAATTGAAGCGGAAACGGAGTCGTTGCTCGAGCCATGGCGAATCCATGGTGATTTGATTGTGAGCTAATGACGATGGTGATGAATGATGATGACGTATAAGAAATTGAATGATGGTGATCTAAATAAAACGCAATGGCAACGAGAGTGGAGAGGAATTGGTTTTGGTGTTTGGATTTTGGTGTTTAATGGTGATTGGATTGAGTTTGCTGGGTAAATGGGTAGATGAGCGAAGTTGATGATGCACATTGGTCAAGGTCAATTTTGGCCTTGACTTGGTTTATTTGCTCCAAGATTATTTCACTTGACCCACTTTGTTAGAATCGTCTCGACCCGTCTTATTTCCGTTTCATTATTCCTCCTTACCTACATATTAATAAATAAAATTATAAAAATCGACTAATTATTAAATTTAACTAAAACGACTAATTATTATAAATTAGTTAATTAAAATGAGCTTCTTAATAAATTAAGCACGCAAAATCGAGATGGAATAAGGTATAAATGCGGGTTAAAATATGACTAAAATACTACTCATTATTATTATTTTCTATTATGAAATAACGGTTTTTCAATTCAATCGTTATCAATATTTGATTAGATTTTTCAATTTGACCACTGCATTCAAAACTTTATCAGAACTTTAATAAATATTGAATTTGACCAAAAATATTCAATTTGACCAAAATAATTCTATAAATATGTCTTGATAATGTTTTAGGTCCAAATCTAAATTATCAAACATTTACTCTTTAATTTCTCTCTAAATTTCTCTCTAAATAAAATATGGCTGATGTTTCGGAGCTACAACCACGTTCTCGTTACGCACAGCCTTTTACTTGCATTCTCCATAATCTATCGGTTTATTATGATGTGAATGAAAAGAGTTTAAACCCTGATTTTGGGTGGTTGACGCAAATGCTTCATGACTCTGGTTTCACCGCGGTTAAAAATGTGTACCTATGTCGACAAACAAGCAAGGTTTAAATTATTTATGTTTTTTGTTACGTTTTTTGTTACCCCATCCTCTGGAATTCAGAGACAATATCACCAGAAAAATATCAAACTTTTATTATAATGACTTAGGTCTTTAGGAGTACATTAAAAATATCTAGCTAAAGATATTTATCGCGTAAAACAAGCGTTGACAAACGTGAAAAAGCAAATGTGTAGTGTGGAGTTGAATGGAGGGAATATGTTTTTTTGTTACCTCTGGAATTTAGAGACAATATCATGATATATGTCTCTTTCACCTTCAGCCTAATCCACAGAGTCATTTTTTTATTCCAACGGCATTGTCCCCTGCTCGGCACTGCGACCTTGGTGGTGCAAGATCGGAATTAGTAGGAGATGGTCAGATTCATTCGCAACCCATAAATATGGGCCTACCCGCTGATCATCGTGATAAAACCAGAGTCTCGAAGAGTCATTGTTATAGAATGTCCGCTCAAGTTTCCGAGCCTGACGAATGCATTCCCGCTCCTCACCCCTGCCAAACTCGATGAGGGCGCACCGCCCGAAGCCATCATGCGCATCATTGTCCGGGTAGATAGTTTGAACAAAATTCACTCCGGCTAACCGAATCAAACCTATTAACCAGTCAAGGCTATACTAGAGTATAGCCTTTCCATGATCGTCCTCTGTGTACGGGAGATTGTGAATGATGCATGTAAAGAGTTTAGCGTACATAATTCTAATTGGGGGTCCTGCAAGAGGTTCATATGATGCTTCATCATCATCATCGGCGGATGAATAATATGAATCACTATAAGTTGATGAACTTGACGACATAATCGATGTGGAAAATTAATGGAGGACTAGTTTTTTTTTAAAGAGGGAAAATTATAATTCTACTTATAATGAGTTTGGGTTGTTTTAGAAACGGTATAATAAGATAATAAGAATTGGAACCGGTATAATAAGATCAGAATTGAAAACTTAACAAGTAAAGAATTGGAAAGTGGAAATGGTATAAGTTAAATAAGAATCGGTTAATTGTACTGTGTTAAACATATAATCTTACAACGGTTATTTAAAAAACCGTTTTCCAATGAATAAAAAACACAACGGTTATCCAAAAACCCATTGTCCAATGAGTAAACACACAACAGTTATCCAAAAAACCGTTGTCCAATGAGTAAAAACACAACGGTTATCATAAAACCGTTATGCAATGAGTAAAAACACAACGGTTATGCAAAAAACCGTTTTAAACTAAATTATTGAACAATGTCATCATATTATTAATTTAATTATGTGATTTTCCAGTGTTTGTGATTTGATTAATGCACGCCCTGTAATTTTTACTTTTTCTGATTCAAAGTTGCGATTTTGATTGTTTGACCATATGTATAACACAAAATGATAACGGTTCTTTGTTTAGCCGTTATTATGTTACATATATCAACAACGGTTATATTAAAGACGTTGTCATATTACACCAATAAACAACGGTTTTTCTTAAAACAGTTGTAAACACAGATCCACTGTGAAAACTGAAAATTTGGTGATTTTACCAATGTATGTGTAACACCCCCATCTACCAAGGAGCCTCAACAAGACCTTCCCTAGCAGATAAGGGTGTTACCATCTCGGTTGCCCGAGGACAGTAATAATCAAATGTCGATAAAAGAACGGTTATATTAATTACAAGTGATTTAAAACCAACAGACGATATAAAAGATACAACTCAAGACTACTATCAACTATGTGGAACTGTCTATGCCATGACTCGTGGTAGACTCGTCCCTCCAAGCACCCAGCTATGATCCAAAAACCAACCTGCTAAGACTGACTGCTCACCATATTGGATCGCGACAGACACAAAACAAAGAAACAACACAACGAAACCACACATGGTCAGTAACTGAGATAACAAGTACAAAAGAAGACACAACACAAGTACAACAATACACACACAACAACTCCTCCAACCAACCACACACCTCTGGCTGCCCGAAGGTCCAGTCCTGCCAGTGGGGGACCGCAACCGTTCCCACCTAAGCCCCCGCTCATCATTGCGAGCGATAACCCATTTTCCTTAATATGCACATCCCTTCTGTGGCGGGTTCCACAGAAGGCGAATCAAGGGCGTTAATCCACTCCCGCAATTGACTCCACTCAGCCGAGGACGCACCTCGAGAACCTTAGACAACAATCACAACCAGCTGTACAAACAACAATCACCAACTACTATTTCAACACAATGTTCCACAACTATCCCAACCAATCATCAACAGTGACACTAATCCAATTATACAACAACAATAGACCCTCTAGACAATCAACAGTACTGAGTAGGTGAACCTACCTTTAGCAAACCCGCAACGACTCCGCATCCAATCACAATATAACAATCAACCATCCTAATCACCTATAACTGTTGGAATATGTGTCCTCCGACAATAATGCGATCACAACTGTCGATCATGATGATCACATGTTTAAATCTCATTTTAAGAATACACGTGGGAAGTAATATGTTACTGTCAACTGGTCCACACATATCGGTAATGATTGGCTGACTAAAGTTTGACATTACTGTCGTGCGACGGTGGTGATCAGTTGATCCCCTTAGGTCATACCTAAAGGGTGACACTCTTAATTGATTATTTAATTAATCGTATGTCGATACGGGTTAATTAAATTGCTTAAAATTGACGGACGATTTTGTGAGTATAATTGACATGTCTTATTGCAATTCGATTAAATAAGATACGGTCTAAGTAATCAAATTGTTTTATTACTTAGATAAAATTATTGTTTACGAAACAATTGAAACAGAATGAATAATTTATTATAAATACAAGACGTTGTGATTTATAATTGATAAACCGTTTTGGTACAAGTAATTATGAATTACTAAGTCGATTTTGTATATGACGTATTTTATTAATGCGTTGATTTTTTATATGATAAAAATACATTACAATTACACATGACTTGTAACATGTGACAATTGACAAATGACAAATATAAAATGGACCTCCCATTTTATAAGTGCCGAAAAAAATGAAGGGAGTATTAGGTTTAAAATTATGTTAATTATTTTAAGTGGAGAACAAAATAATTAGCTACCTAATTTTAGCCATGCAAGCCTACTTTCTTGGGAAGAAAATATGCACCATGCATTGGCTCACCACACCTCCTCCCCACCGGTTTTTCAAAAGAGAAAAACATAGAGTTTTTCTCTATCATTCACTTCTACATATGATAATTTCTAGTGTAAGAAATTATCTCTAATTCTCTCTACATCTTATGAAATATTAGAGAAATAAAAATCTCCAAAATCTTTCCCTTCTCTTGGCCGAATAAACAAGAGTACAAATATTTTGGGTCAATTTTAGTAAGATTAATATTGTTCTAGTACTAATAATATTAATCTATTAAGAGGTCATCTTGGGTATAAGTCTTTGGGAGGGATTCTAAGCTTGAATCCTTGTTCATCCAATATTAGGAAGCTCAAGAACAAGTAAGAAGGAGATCTTACTTGTGCCCAAAATCCGAAACTATCATAGTAAGGATTGATGATTTCTTCTCTACTTCTATTTATGTTTGCATGCATAAGATTTGTAATTATTTTATGACTAAATAATTTCTCACATATATGAATATGTAAATTTATGAGATTAATATTTTTAACAAGCGGTATCAGAGCCTTAGGTTGTTTGCATGCAAATCGGTTATTGTTTTTCCGAGTTATAAGATTAACAAACAAAACTTATAAATTTGTGTTTATTATGAAATATCACAAAATTTATTTGCATGTTAAAGTTTCTGGTCCTAAAATGTATTTAGGATATTTTGGTTTATTTATGGATTTTATTGTTCATTTTATATAATATGACATTAAAATGTGATTTTTATGATAAAAATGTCATTTTTGGACTAAAAATAGCTAAACTTTGATCTTTTCAGTGGTTTTTGGATATGTTTTCACATATATTATCTACTGATGGCCTGTAAATTTTCATAATAAAATGAGTTGTTATGCTCGAAATATCGTTTTTTCAAGTTAAAATCGTATTTAAATGGGAAAATAGGTTAATATGAGTTATATTTCGAATCTGGTCATGGAAATTTAGTATGTTGTCAAATGAAATTTTACAAGATGTGTGTAAAATATTTGGCTATAATGAAGTCTTTATGCATGATTTATGATTTTTTTATGAAACATCATATAAATAGTGGCTTTAATTAGTAAAAATGCTAAAACATACTTCATGACTAAGGAAAAACGTCACATGTTGTATTTTATCATATATTTTGAGATCTAAAAGTGAAAAGTTGATAAAAATAATTTTTCTCATATTTTTATGGTGATAATTGTTAAAATCGATAAACCGCAACATTGTTTTTCTCGATAAATTTTCGAAATTTTTAACCTAAGTTTTTGAACATTATGAGTGTCATGGTATTTTTCCAGAATGTTCATGAGTTTAAATTTCAATTTTTGAAATTATTTGAAATTTTTATGATTTAATTTGAAGTTTATGACGTAATTTTGTATTGGATTATTTCATGGGAATAATCCATCCTATGGGTGCCCTGCAAATAACGCTCCAACCTATCAGTAATTCCAGTTAAATCCGTCCTATCTCCCTTTCTTCCCATAACACTCTCGGAAGATGGGCAACCTAAAGAACAGGTCGCCCTTGTAAATGACGCTAACAACTACAAGTAGACTGTTTTGAGACCGTCAATACCAAACCTCATACACTCCCACCATTTTCGGTCCCTCTAAATAATTATCTCAACTCCAAAGTCACAAGCTTTCTTAAATTTTGTGCAAAATCAAATCTTAAGTGCTCAAACATTTAAATCTCTCCCCCATAATCTACAGCCAAAATTTTTCAATTGTGTTAATAACCCCACTAGCGTTTATAAGAGATGTGGTATCATGGTATGTCTCTGAGCATCCTTTATATTTCTCCACATATTGGATTATAAAATGAGGAATACGTGAGCAGCGAGCTACCTCCGATTTCGATTCCGACGGGGTTGATTTTGAGCTTGGCAATGGTGGTGCGAATCTGGGTCGAGGACCAACTTGATTACGATGGTAGTCTTACCACCTGTCCGTGCAAGGGTGATGAAAGAGGCGCGTTGATTCCGGCACGGAGAAGAGCAAGAGCGATACGAGCATCCACGGTCGAATTGGTGGTGAATTGATGCAGCGAGAATGAGAAAGAGGTATTGAAGGTGGGTTGCGGACTTGCGGTGCAACCGACATCAATTCGAATCCATTTAATTCGCATTATTCCAGCACCCAGTAGCTACCACAGTTACAGCCCAAATCAACTCACAACTTCCTCTTAGAAAATCACTTTAACCTTAATTAGATCAATTCCTAAATCACTTGCATCAAATTCGAACCAAATTAAACCCAGAATTCCAAAGCAAATCCAAATTTTAATTTGATTCACATACTATTTTAAAAAAATTGGTGCTCTCTGCTCTCCGGCAACTCGTCGGAGTTCAGCGGAGGTGTGGTGGTGTTTTTTACGGTGGTGATTTTGGCGGTGATGGGCGAATGGGAGTTGTGATGATGGTGAAAGAAAATCTAGAAATGGGGAAGAAGAAGAAGAAGATTGGTTATAAAAAGAAGGAAGTGAGTGGTGATGACCTAATGTAACCGGTCAAAAAATTGGGTAAGTTTGTTCTGGGAAGAAAAGGGGGATAGGATGGATTTAATTGGAATTAGTGATAGGATAGAGTGTTATTTGCAGGGCACCTATAGGATGGATTATTCCCGTGAAATAATCCTTTTGTATTTTAGGTCCATTCATGAACAATATTAAGAAATCTAGGTTAATTATTGTCAAATGTTAGTGGAGACTAATTTTGAGTCCTAAGATGGTTAGGGTAATTAACTTGTACATAAAATATGATTTTATGTAATTATTGTGATTTTAAAAGGTTAAATCACGCAAATCCGTAAAAACCGATTAATATACGATATTGGCTCCTTAAAGGCGATTTAGCATAAAATTGGGCATGTTCATACATATTATAATGCTGCATTTTATTTATGATTATCATATTTTAATTTTATGTAATTTTTGAATTATGTAATTTTACTTAGTATGGCCTTAGTTTTTAATTGATATTACCCAAAATGTATGGGAATATCGATTCGGTTGTAATTAATTGTGATCTCGTATCACCGTTTTGTAATTTAATAGATTTATTTTTAATTTTAATTACAAATGTATAATAGGAAATTATGTAATTTATTAATTTCGGAGTTCCTTGAAGACGGTGCCACTCGAGAAGGCGATCCATCAAAAAAAGTATTGCCTTGAAATGTGTGCCAAGACCGAAGTTCAAGGGACCAAAGGAGTTGGTTTCCCAATTTGTAATAGTTTATTAGATTTACTATTTTAGGAAGGCCATACTAGGAATTTATTTATGCATTGCATTTTATTTATATGTTGCATGCATCGCTAAATCGCCATAACTAAAACATGCATTATCATTTAATCGAGTTAATCGACCGTGTCAATTACAATTATCGTAGTTTACCGCTTTAGTTCACTTAAAACGTGATAGATAATAAATTGACATGACCTCTCGCTAAAATAAACAATTGAGACTTAACCTTACCAAAAATTAGAAACCATGAAAACCTATTTCGTGAGGGAGTGCACTCGACTTTACCGGGGTACAAACCTTGCTACGTAGGGGAAGTGGGTGATAAATGTCTACCCACCGAATTTATAAAGATGAGGGTTGTATTCGGCCTTACTGATGCCCAAGTTGATGTAAATTTGGATCATGGACACATTTATTCGATATTTGGGTTGAACTCAACGAAAGTATTCTCGACGGTTGCCGGATGTGTTTCGGGCTAAAGATAAATATTAATGTAATTTTATCGACCAAGAGTTCTAAAAGTAGAATCGATTAAAGAGTTAATCCACCGAGTTATATTGATAAGGGTTGTATTCGGCTTTATCGATGCCTAAGTTAATATGAATTTGGGTATTGGAATCATTTATAATAGTTGGGTAGAGGTCACTATATAAATCCTCATATCTTGTTAAAATTATTTACAAGTATGATTAAAAATGACAAATGTTAATATTTCCTTTTCCTCCATACTTGTAGTTCATTACAATGAATCCATCAAACGCTACTACACCAATAACTATTGAGTCTTGCCACAATGTTTTTGACGACGTTTGCTTCAACAATGATTTCGACACTACTAGAGAAATTTCTTTTGGGATAGGTTCGGATGGAAACATAAACTTCATCACTTCTTCTAAACCTCCTACTACTACAAGATCTTTTGTGAGCCGGTCTCAGGAAGACCGCCTCATAAAATCTATAGGATCTTTGTCTTTGGAAGAGAAAGATGCCAAAACCAGTGGGAGCTCAAGCAATCAAGTTCTTGCTTCTAAGGGCAAAAGGTTCAAGAAGAAGGGAAAGAAAGGGAAAAACTTCAAGCAAGTTGAAGATGAGTGCCATTATTGCTATGGCATGGGACATTGGCTTAGGAATTGTACCGTATATTTGCGAAATATAAGGGAAAGAATCATCGTTCCAAAAGGTAAAATTCCTAAGAAAATTTATGTTATTGATGTAAATTATACTTCCACTACGACATGGGTACTGGATACTGGTTGTGGTTCTCACCTTTGTAATCATTTACAGGGGTTAAGAGACGTAAAGATGCTTAGCAAAGGAGATGTGGATCTACGCCTTGGAAATGGAGCTCGAGTAGCGGCCGAATCCAAGGGAACTTATGTATTAGCTTTGCCTAATGGATTTGAGTTGTATTTACATAATTGTTTTTATGTGCCTACACTTTCTAAAAACATTATTTCAATCGCTATGTTGGACATGGACGGTTTTTGTTTTGTCATTAAAAACAATCGTTGTACTATTTCAAGGAACGACTTGGTTATAGGCCAAGCTCCTTCCATTAATGGCATTTACATTTTAGAAACCTCGAATCCGACTAATGACATCTACAACATTCAATCAAAGAAACTCAAATCAAGTGATCCAAAATAATCGTTCATTTGGCATTGTCGATTAGGTCACATAAACGAGAATCGCATCAAAATATTAATTTCGACTAATGTGATTACACCATTTGATTATCAATCATATGGAATATGCGAATATTGCCTTCTTGGCAAAATGACTCGTAATCCTTTTAGCGGTAAAGGAACTCGAGCAAGTGAACTATTGGGACTCATACATACCGATGTGTGTGGACCAATGATTATCACCGCTCGAGGAAATTATGACTACTTCATAACCTTGACCGATGACTTGAGTAGATATGGGTATATCTATTTAATGAAGCATAAGAGTGAAGCCTTTGAGAAATTCAAGGAATTTCAAAATGAAGTGGAGAACCAATTGAACAAAAGGATAAAAGCACTATGATCCGATCGTGGTGGAGAATATCTTAGCCTTGAATTCGATTCACACTTGAAAGGTTGTGGTATTATATCACAACTTTCTCCACCCGGAACACCACAACTCAATGGTGTTGCCGAAAGGAGAAATCGAACCCTACTTGATATGGTTCGATCCATGATGAGTCAAACTGAGTTACCGAACTCGCTTTGGGGATTTCCGATTCAAACCGCAATAAGATCTTTGAACAATTGTCCCACCAAAGGCACCGAGAAAACTCCATTTGAGATATGGAAAGGAAGAGTTCCTAATATGTCCTACATGAAAATTTGGGGATGCAATGCTTATGTCAAAACCAAAAATGACAATAAGCTAGCCCCACGATCTGAAAAATGCACCTTTGTAGGCTATTCTAACACCCGAGGTTATTACTTCTATAAACCTCAAGAAAACAAAGTGTTTGTGTCTTGTGAGGCTGTCTTCTTAGAAAGAGAATTTATTTCTAAGAGACAGAGTGGGAGAAATTTTGAACTTGATGAAGTTCAAGAGCCACAAACCGAAGTAGAGACACAAGAAGATGTTCCTTCGTCTTCTAACACGGTTGTCCCTCCTCCACTTAGAAGAACGGGCCGAGTAATTCGCCATCCCGATCGATATGTGGGACTTATCGAAGAAGATGGAACACTCGATATGTTGCTTTTAGAAAGTGACGAGCCCGCCACCTACAAGGCTGCAATCTCTAGTCCAAATTCCTCCTTATGGCTTGAAGCCATGAAGTCCGAGATGGATTCTATGCATGAAAACCAAGTTTGGAACTTGGTGGATTTGCCTAAAGGGGAAAGACCTCTTCAATGCAAATGGATTTTCAAGGTCAAGAATGGCATAGAAGGACATGATGATTTCTACAAAGCTAGGCTAGTGGCAAAAGGATTTACCCAAGTCCAAGGTCTTTATTATGATGAAACCTTCGCCCCCGTAGCCATGCTAAGATCCATACGGATTTTGTTAGCGATTGCCGCATTTCATGATTATGAAATATGGCAAATGGATGTCAAAACTGCTTTTCTAAATGGGCATTTAGAAGAGGAGGTGTACATGATACAACCCGAAGGTTTTGTCGATCCTAAAAATCCTAACAAAGTGTGCAAACTTAAGAGATCCATTTATGGTCTTAAGCAAGCATCTAGAAGTTAGAATCATCGATTCGATCATGTGATAAAAGAGAATGGTTTCACTCGAAGTGTTGAGGAACCATGTTTATACATGAAATTCAGTGGGAGCAATGTTGTGTTCCTAATCTTGTATGTCGATGACATACTACTCATTGGAAATGACATTCCAATGTTGTCTTCTGTTAAGAAGTGGTTAGGTAACCATTTCCAAATGAAGGATTTAGGAGAGGCACAACGCATATTAGGTATCCGGATCCTAGAGATAGATCCAAGAGGATATTGGCACTAAGTCAAGAATCTTATGTTGATAAGATTCTTCGACGGTTCAGCATGGATAAATCAAAAAGGGGATTGGTACCTATGGTAACTGGGACGATATTGAGCAAGTCTCAATCGCCCTCCGAACCCCATGATGTTGAATGCATGAAGTTGATCCCTTATGCTTCCGCTATTGGATCAATCATGTACGCCATGATATGCACACGTCCTGATGTCTCGTATGCCTTGAGCATGACGAGTAGATATCAAGGAAATCCAAGTGAGAGTCACTGGATAGCCGTCAAGAACATCCTTAAGTACTTGAGAAGAACTATAAGGATTATATCTTAGTGTTTGGAGGAGACACCGAGCTCCGTGTTAATGGTTACACGGACTCAAGTTTCCAAACGGATAGAGATGACATGAAATCACAAGCTGGTTTCGTTTTCATGCTCAATGGTGGTGCTGTTCGCTGAAGAAGCTTCAAGGAAGTTGTGACTGCGGATTCAACAACGGAGGCTGAGTACATTGCAGCATCAGAAGCTGCCAAGGAAGCTGTATGGATTAGGCAATTCACGGAAGGTCTAAGAGTAGTACCTACCGCCAATGATCCCATCACTCTCTATTGTGATAATAGTGGGACGATCTTCCAAGCTAAAGAGCCAAAGTCTAGTAATAGATCTAGACATGTACTTAGAAAATATCATGTAATTAGAGATTTCATTGAAAGAAAGGAAATTGCGATATGTAAGGTTGGGACGGATGACAACATAGCCGATCCGCTCACCAAGCCTTTATCGCAGGCTAAACACAATGGACATATGGTGTCCATGAGTCTTAAACGTGTACCTAGTTTGTGTTAGATTTTGAAATGAAATTAAAAGTGTTGTTTTTGTTCATGTTCATAATCACATTTGTCTTTTACCTTTTCTTTATACATTGTTACATCCAAACGGGTCGTATTGACAATTGAACCCCGTTAAAGTGAACACGGATTAACATAGTATTCGCCCATAGTCACTTGTATGAGGTGACGTCTCGAAGTGACTAGAGTGTGATGCGATTGATGGCAAGTTTAAGGGCCATGGAGTCATGTGAGATGACTAGTCGATCACATAGGCAGACTGTTAGGAACACTTTGTCGGGCCTTATGACCGCTTATAGAGTTCTGTCAAATTTATATAGCCTGGTCGTGGCGAGATCTACTATAGTATTATAATGAGTCGATTCTTTTGACTAAAGACTGTTCGCCTAAGGTGGCACAGTTTCAGATTAACTTTGATTTATGTTACTACGACCTTCGTAAATGGGGTCAAATGGGCATATTTTGGGTTATGATGGTTGTGGCTAGTTGAAGGGAATAAGTGCAATAGAAATTGTCCACCCCTTGTCACGGTTATAACAATATCTCAAGGCCACTCGAGGAGTAATGAACTGGAAATGCGTGGCCACGCTCGGAAGGTATCTATGGTAGATAATTCCGGTCAATCAGTTATTCTCCAGATCAAGGAAACCACTCTCGATATGATCACTTGCAAGTACGACCTGAAAGACACCTTGCATTGAGTGGGAGATAGTAATAGGACAAGAGAATTGGTGACGCACACTTGTCGAGGACAAGTGGGAGATTGTTGGAATATGTGTCCTCCGACAATAATGCAATCACAACTGTCGATCATGATGATCACATGTTTAAATCTCATTTTAAGAATATACGTGGGAAGTAATATTTTACTGTCAACTGGTCCGTACATATCGGTAATGATTGGCTGACTAGAGTTTGACATTACTGTCGTGCGATGGTGGTGATCAGTTGATCCCCTTAGGTCATACCTAAAGGGTGACACTCTTAATTGATTATTTAATTAATCGTATGTCGATACGGGTTAATTAAATTGCTTAAAATTGACGGGCGATTTTGTGAGTATAATTGACATGTCTTATTGCAATTCGATTAAATAAGATACGGTCTAAGTAATCAAATTGTTTTATTACTTAGATAAAATTATTGTTTACGAAACAATTGAAACAGAATGAATAATTTATTATAAATACAAGACGTTGTGATTTATAATTGATAAACCGTTTTGGTACAAGTAATTATGAATTACTAAGTCGATTTTGTATATGACGTATTTTATTAATGCGTTGATTTTTTATATGATAAAAATACATTACAATTACACATGACTTGTAACATGTGACAATTGACAAATGACAAATATAAAATGGACCTCCCATTTTATAAGTGCCGAAAAAAATGAAGGGAGTATTAGGTTTAAAATTATGTTAATTATTTTAAGTGGAGAACAAAATAATTATCTACCAAATTGTAGCCATGCAAGCCTACTTTCTTGGAAAGAAAATGTGCACCATGCATTGGCTCACCACACCTCCTCCCCACCGGTTTTTCAAAAGAGAAAAACATAGAGTTTTTCTCTATCATTCACTTCTACATATGATAATTTCTAGTGTAAGAAATTATCTCTAATTCTCTCTACATCTTATGAAATATTAGAGAAATAAAAATCTCCAAAATCTTTCCCTTCTCTTGGCCGAATAAACAAGAGAACAAACAAATATTTTGGGTCAATTTTAGTAAGATTAATATTGTTCTAGTACTAATAATATTAATCTATTAAGAGATCATCTTGGGTATAAGTCTTTGGGAGGGATTCTAAGCTTGAATCCTTGTTCATCCAATATTAGGAAGCTCAAGAACAAGTAAGAAGGAGATCTTACTTGTGCCCAAAATACGAAACTATCATAGTAAGGATTGATGATTTCTTCTCTACTTCTATTTATGTTTGCATGCATAAGATTTGTAATTATTTTATGACTAAATAATTTCTCACATATATGAATATGTAAATTTATGAGATTAATATTTCTAAGAATAACAACCATCATAACCATCTATTACTACTACTATAACCACATCTGAAATCAAAGGAGACGACGATGATGATGACAACATACCTATACAAAGCAATCCGGCGTCAAGACCACTACCCGACTCAATCATCCCATCCCTATGGTGTAACCACTCTCAAAGGCCTCAAGGAGAGGAACTATGGTGGAGAAGAAGTGGAATGACGACATTTAGGTTTTGGAAAAAAAGAGAAATGATTTGGGTTTCACGATTATACGATTTAAAATTCCCCGATGCAAACCCGTTACTCGATCGAGTAACGAACTTACTCGATCGAGTGGCATCTACTCGATCGAGCTCCCAAGCTACTCGATCGAGTAGCCTCAGCTAGATCGAGTAACACGCACACAAAGACCCTCATCGTCACAAGTCATCACTCTTAAGGTTTCTGAAGGTCAAGGTAGGTGTCTAAGGTCAGTCAACGCATCCCTAAAAGGACGGGTATTACAGTCTTCCCCTCTTAAAAAAAAACTTCGTCCCCGAAGTTCAACTTATCTTTCCCCTCAATGACAAAAAGAAAAAGGAACCAAGGCAAACTACCACTATTCATCCCGATACCGGCCAACACAACCGTTCATGAATACCATCCCGATATGAATGTTCATCAACCATCATCATCATACATCTACCTTATCACACATTACACAACACGACTTCCTATCAAATCACCAACCAGCCTATTTAAAGCAGCATGCCCGCATTGTATGAAAGAACGACCAACTCGACTATCACTTGCACTCATCTCATTTTATTATTCAAATATAAACCAACACAACTATTAGTCTATTCCTCCATCAATTACTTGCCAACAACCATCAGTTACAAAACACCCAAAAGCCACAGGTTATCGACTACAGATACACAACAACATGTCATTCATTCCACTCATTCACATTAATTCTTTTAACTCACCTCTATTAATCACTCGTGCAACAACAATTCTATTATTCAACCACTAACATTCAATTATATGACGACATTGTGAACAATTACTTGGAAACGAGATACAACAACATGCTAATTTATTCAACAATTGCAAAATACGACTCAATTATAAAATAACCACTACTAAATTACCCAAACAACCATTTAAAATACTATAAAATTGTCATAATAACATCACTTTCCCATGTGACATTACTCTTCCCCTCTTAAAAGGAACTTCGTCCCCGAAGTTCACCATCAAAACACTTAATTATTACACAAGGCGATAAATTCCTATTCCACATTGATATTACGAACAAATCCTATTATACATTTGTCTCATATCAACCACGATACTTCCTTGACATTACATAAATATGATTCATTTATACGAAAACTATTGGCAAAGTGAACAACACAACGAGACATCATGTCATCAACTATCATCCATGTCATCAATTAATTTCTTATGCGACCATACAAATTATGCAACAAGAATTATAACCATTATACACTATATCACCTGAGGTAATTCGATTTAGCATGCGAAAAAATATATAAATACCACCTAAATTGTATAAACCACACAAATATTTACAACCGTATAACCACATTTGAGACGCGGTAATGATGTCACCCACCCAACACAAGAAACATTCTGACAAGGACCACCAACTTGAATATATAAACAAATGTTGAAACGTAATAAACATCATACAGGGGCACTCAATCGAGTTTGGCAGGTACTCGATCGAGTTGACGTTACTCGATCGAGTTTACCACTTACTCGATCGAGTACGTCGAGATCAGAATGCATCCCAAAGTCACTCCTGCAGTTACTCGATCGAGTGAGGGGCACTCGATCGAGTAGCCACAGGTCGATATTCCCCAATTCACTATCTCGAGAGGCCAAGGAAACATGCACATAAGTCGAAAATTCATTTCGACACTAGCAACCTGCATAATAAGTCTGAAAAACATCCAAAATACGGCCTTATGGCCGAATACAAACCGAAAGTGCAACAAAAGTACTAACAAACCAAGTACCAACAAACTAACAAACCAAGTACTAACTATGACAAATCCACGGAATCAAGTATATATAAAACAAGACCAATAAACTAGCATCACTCCATGGTCTGCTCCTCCATCTCCTGATCGCCACCACCGCCTCCGAACGTGCCCGCTCTAGCTTTACCCTCACCCGCGATGCCACCAACGCTGGAATCTGCTCCCACTCACCATGGAGCCAAGCTACCGTAGGGGTAACTCGGAGGCTCTCCCCAAGTAGTCCGGTCAATACCAAAGGAGTGAAAAACTCCGCTGTCATCTCCAACACCCCTCCACCACACCGGCTGGGCCGCCTCGGTCCCGATGCCCTGAACATAAGCCATCTCATGGAGGTTCCGGAGTGTCAAGGTGGCAGACACTCTCTCCGTGAGCTCACTTACCCTCATCTCGGGACTGAAGAACACAGGATAGCTGGGAAACTGATGTTGTGGAGGTACCGGCTGCTGTGACTGAGTCTCCGCGACTCTCTCCCTCACCCGTCTCGGTCCCCTCCCCACTCTATGCTACCTATCCTCTGGTCTAGCCTGATCCCTGTTTGTCAGCTCAGGCATCACCTCCAAAATATCAGCATCGATGAGGTAAAACTGCTGAGTAGAGACCTCCTCTTCATAATCAGAATTTGCAGCCACTACTGCCTCCGATAAAGGCTCGGTCACGGGAAGGTGCTCTGGGGCGGGTATCCTCATCCAACTCATCCCCCAAACTCTCCAGGCCAACCCACCACCCTCCAAAGTTTTCAATCATTTCTGGTCGAGGAAGTACTCACGGACCAAGGTAGGCACAAACGGAGCCATGGGTGTAAGGGCCGAAGAGGCCTCAAAGGTGGTCAATCTCTCCGCCAACCGTGTGGCAATGGCACCACAACTCAAGAAACGGGTGTCACTTGAGGCCATCAAAGCTAAGCTAGCACAGACTATGGCCGGGGCACTGTAAGAAACTCTCAGGCCTCGTGAGGGGTTAAGGTAGGCAACAAGCAATATCACCTCATGTGAGTTAAGCTTACTCACATCCTTCCGGTCATAGAGTAAACAAGTCAAGACACGAAGAAAGATCTTCAAGGTGACATGTTGAACATCGTTTATCAACATGTTGCTAGAGGAGGGGGCACTCTTACCGATAAAGCAAGGCATAAAACTACTGGCTCCACACTCAGTTGGGATGTCTCTAAGGGCTCCCTTCTCCGGTCGGGAAAGGCCAAGGTGGGTGGCAAACATATCCATGGTCAAGAGGAAACTAGTGTTCATGAGACGATATTGGACGGTCTTAGTCGCTGCATCATAAAGAAAAGAACTCATGAACTCCAAAGTCAAGAAGGCATATGAATGTTTCCTAAGACGGTACAAACCGGTCAAACCCAAAGTCTCAAAGATGTGCCTCACATCCGTCGCCACCCCTAGGTCCGCTAACAGTGTGGTGTCGATATAACGGGTTGGTTTCAGACGATGTCTATGTAACTCAACGAAAGCAGCTCTTTGTAATACTACGGTTTTATTAGTCTTTGGGTACTCTATCGAGTGGGGCTTACTATGTCGAGTAAGTATGGTTTTACGCAAAACAATAGTCTGCCTGATGGGTACTCGATCAAGTAAGTTGGGCACTCGATCGAGTAAGGGTCACTCGATCGAGTAAGTGACTTACTCGATCGAGTAAGTCGGTTAACGGGTGATTTGCGACGGATTTTGTTAATAATGCGGATTGATATATAATTTCCGTCACCTTTTTCCCTAAACACTTTTCATAACCTAAAATCACAAAAAGAGAAGATTCGAGTTACGTTGCTTCATTGTCATCGCTTTGTTAACAAATCCCGGAGCTAGAAGTGTCGGATTTCGCTAGTCTTTACAACTTTGCGATCCTTGCGTCGTGGGTAAGCTCTACATATCATTTTTATATTATTTTGTTAATGTTGGTTAAACCCTAATTGGGTGATTTGGGGGTTTCGGTGGTTTATGTGATTATGGTGGTGATAATATGTATGTATGTATAGGAGGAGGGTTCGTTGAGGAGAGATTCTGATTTAGCTGCTTGATCGTCTGTCGGTGTTTGCTTTCAAGGTAGGGTTTCCCTACTCAGTATTAACAACATAAGTGTGGTTGGTGATTACTGTTGTTGTTGTATATCGTATTGGCATTGGATTCTGAAATGGTGATTGTTGGTAGTGTAGTATAATTATTGTTGTATAACTGTCTGTGATCTTTGGGGCGCGTCCCTGGCTGAGTGGGGTCACTTGCGGGAGTGGCTTCACGCCCTTGGTTCGCCCTCTGTGGAAACCGCCACAGGAGGGGATGTGCACATTAAGGAAACTTGGGTTTATCGCTCAGTGGTGATGAGCGGGGATTTGGTGGGCACGGCTGCGGTCCCCTACTGGCGGTGTGGAGTACTTGTTGCGAAGGGTACTCTGGCAAGGCTACACACTTTAGTGTGTAGTCAGTTATGTGGAGATTGGTGATGGAGACTGGGGAATTGTTGATTTGTTTGTGTTCTTGTTTCGTTGTGGCTTTGTTTTGTGTAATTAGTACTGACCCCGTTAATTCGTTTAAAAACTGTGGTGATCCATTTGGGGATGGTGAGCAGTTATTGAGCAGGTATGATATGACGCGTATGGGATAGCTGGGATGAGTCATCACGTGGCAGTTAGAAGTCTTCCGCTGTGTTAGACGATGTTTTGTAGTTTTTATAGTTTTATCAGTAGACCATTTTGGGAACATTGTATTTCAGTTTAACGGTTTTGGAGTTGACATGTAATCACTTTAAACCATATTTACTTAAAAGTATGTTTCGTTATTGTCTTATGATTATCATTGCCTCGGGTAACCGAGATGGTGACTTTTCCATACCTTAAGTGGTCCTGGTAAGGCACTTGGAGTATGGGGGTGTCACAAAGTGGTATCAGAGCGACGATCTTGAAACCTGTAACTAATGAACCCAATGAATCTAGAGAGTCAAAATAAAATGAACCCGGGTAGGAGTTGTTAGGAGCTAATGCAAAGACTTGGGAGACGTCTTAAAGTCGCGAACTCGCCCTACAACTTTAAACCGGTCACTATGGGGTGTCATGGGATCGCTATATATGTGTTTACTAATGTTTTATTGCGGATGTTGGATGATGTGTTGTATAGAAATGTTGGAAAATGATTGTGGTGGAATGGGGAATGTGGTAAATGATAAAGTGTTGTGAATAGGCATGTTGCATAATAGTTGGTTTACAATGTTGTTTGGAATTGTTGGAAAAGTATAGGATAATGATGAATGATGTGGTGGAAAAAGGAAGTAGTTCATATATGATAATATGTGATGAATAATGATGTTGCAGGATAGATGATTTATAATGTGTTTA
This sequence comes from Silene latifolia, assembly GCF_048544455.1. NCBI lineage: Eukaryota > Viridiplantae > Streptophyta > Magnoliopsida > Caryophyllales > Caryophyllaceae > Silene > Silene latifolia. Next base: position 11,709,936 of record NC_133532.1, read on the forward strand.
TACTAGTAACATGTGATTAGGGGATGTGATATGATTTTACATAATTTTGTTTGCGTAAAGTTATATAATAAGTTCATATAATTGTTTACTGTGGTATCATATGCACTTGTTAGATGGAGAATGTGATTGAACTAGATGAATTGAATGGAAAAGATGAAGTGGCAATTGCATGAGAATATGAATTTCGTGATTATGAATATACTTAGGTGAGAAAGTGGATTTGGAATATATAGTAACATGGAAATAGGATTTGTAATTGTATGAGTATGTTTTGTTTTACGAAAAGTTATAAAGTTAAAGTATGCGGTAGTACATGAGTGATAAGTTGAATGTTATATGAGCATGATAGATGTTATTATTTGGCTTTTGGTAGGTAGTAACATGTGGTTAGGGATAGTGGTTTTACAAGTATCGAGTCATTTTTGTTCACCTTGTTGATGTTTAAGTTGTTTGAAAGAGAAAATCAAATAGTTATGTCGTATGATTAGGGCAAAGTTGTCTTTAAACTGTTATAACTTGAGATTCATAAAGGATTTTGATGTGATTCCAATTGGAAGTGATAGCTTATTCGTTTACGATTCTAACGATAGGTCACACGCCCAAAATGACCAAGAAACGAGTGAGATATGACCGTTTTACGAAAATTGGATAGTGCGGAGAAATGCGTAGGGTACTCGATCGAGTGGCCCTCACTCGATCGAGTGCACCTCTTGTTACTCGATCGAGTAACCCTTACTCGATCGAGTAGTCCTGGTAATTTGTTTTATGTTCCTCTAACCTTCACCTACTCGATCGAGTAAGTCACTCACTCGATCGAGTGACCTGTACTCGATCTAGTGACCCCTGTTCTGGGTCATATGCTTATCTTTTGACTTCGTTGCCTATTATGTTTAATTCAAAGGTGTTCTTTTGCTTCGTTATGCATTGTTTTACGTATGTATTGGTCCTGATGCGTAAGTTACCCAATCTTATGATGTAAGGAGTGGCACCTATGGTGAGTATGAGTTCGGTGGGCGGACATGAGTTATATGTGGTTCTGGTAGACAGTGGAAAAAGGAAAGGAGCCTTGATGAGCTGATTGAGGCATGGAACGTATTTTGTGAGATGAGATGAGTGATATGATTGCGTGTTGAGTAATGTAAAAGTAAGTGAATGTGGGCAAGGGATGATGTGAGTCTAAGGAATGTGAGAATGAAAAGATTGAAAGGAAGGATGTGGATGGTAGCAACTGGGGATGTGTAAAGAATTATGGAAGGAGATGGTTAGGAATTATGTTGGATAATAGTATATGTAATGAAAGGTCGTTTTAGAGGGACCGAGAAGAGTGGTATGTAGTGAACTTAATGGAGACATGTCGCGATGTGGATTTGTAAATAGAGATTTATTAGTTTGGGGAATCTGGTTATCAAGAGGTGGAATTAGTGTGTGCTTTCCTTGGGCAATTAACGGTATGAAATGAATTTTGGGATTGGTGATAAGTGTGAGTGATAGCATGAGATGGTCTGGACTGATTGGTGATAAGTGTGAGTGATAGTATGATGAGAGAAGATCCATGGTAAGAAAGAGTGAGATGATACTGATATGAAATAATGGGATTTGAGTTTTGGAGCAATGAGAAGGTAACCGGAGCGCTAAAAAGTTAGATAGAAGTAATAAGGAGTTGAGCTATTAAATGGTATTGTTGAGTATAAAGAGAAAAGAAGGATAAAAGTAAGCTGAGAAAAATGTTGATCGAAGTTATGTGATATAGAAGTAAAGAATCGTAGAGATGTATGATACTAGCAAGAGGAAGTGAGTTAATGGTTATACAGAAGTTTCAGGACAACATGATTAATCATGAGTTTCGAGGAATTAAGAGAGTAAGAAGTCGGTGAAGCAGTTGCACGATACGAGATTTTGGTGGAGGGTTAGATGACCATACAATTAAGGATAGTATTGGGAATAATGTTGAGGTAATTTTGTTGATGACTTTGATGTTCGTTATTTGGGATGTTAACCAAAGATAGGAAAGAAATCATAATGTTTAGAGATGAGTGTAAGAGGTTTGATGTCCGAATGGTGGTAGTGTTGAGGTGTTGTCACTAGTGGTTAAGGGTGATGATAAATAGGAAAGATGGCCATTCTAAAGAGGTTGATTTTGTAGAGACCGGATTGATATGTATGGTTGTGAGGAAGTATAAGACGTGGTCATAGGAGGCGGTTGCTAGTAGTGAGTATTAACTGTATGGTTTTGTATGGCAGGAGGTGATGGTTATACAAATGGGAGAATGTGTATGAGGGGCATACGAGTTAAGCTCGGGCGAGAGATAACCTCTATCAGGTGGTAACTTACGTGACCAGGATTGACTGGTTGGATGTCATTACGGGTCTAATATGTATATAAATGTGTGTGAGAGGTTCTGGCCTCACGAGAAGTGGTATGGTGTGGTAGTTATAAAGCTGTTATCTGAATGTTCTATAATATATGTTAGATACGGTAACCTAATGGAAAGATATTCAAAAAGTAATAATCTGAGTGATTTGGCATGGCTAGTTATGCTTGTATGTGTATTCATGATATAAGTTTATTCCATAAAAAGGTATGGATGATATTCATGAGGTTCTTATCTATTTATTCCGTACAATATGTTGTGTTGTGATCTAGTAAAACAATTTTGAGTAAGTTTTCTTGTCCGGGAAGTTATACTGATTCAGTGTTCATGAGATTGTGTAAGTTACGATATCTATCGATGTGGTTGTGATGCCTCGGGTAGTGATCCGGGCACGGTACTTCGTGTTGTGATGCGGGTATTTCGCGCTGCGGTGCGGCCGTTGGTGGCGGTGTTGCGATACCGTCATCGGTTGTGGTGGAGTAGGCGGGATGATTATGATACGAGTTTTCGAAAGTACATACCAGTTCACATAGATTGTTGTTTTGGTTACTGCTGTTCCTTGTGAGTTTCGGTTGGACATATAGACTGTTGTTTTGTTTGTTGATGTTCTTGCTAGTTTCAGCTTGGGAGTTAGGGTAGAGTATGATATGGAAGATAGTTGTGTATGTTTCTATTGTTGTCATGGTATAGTGATATTCTGTTGATGGGACACAGTTGTGAGAGGTTGTTACAGTAATTTTTTATCTTGTTTTAAGATGAGGCATGTGTAGACATAGTAATGGCAAGTGAGTCGTGGAACATGTGTTGTACTGATCTGAAAGCTGCAGGTGGTTCATAATCTTTTGCTGACACAGTGAGTGTAGGGTGTTGGGAATTAGTGCCATGTTAAGTTATGAATGAGTTTTGCGGTAATGAAAGAAAAGAACTTGAGGATCTAGTGTGAGTGTACGTAACAAGTGTGGATCGTGAGTTATGCTTTTGGCGATAGGTGTTTTATATAGAGAGGCATGTTGTGTTGCGGTAATGTGGAAGAGTTGGAGAGTTGGTTATGCTAAGGATTTTGTGGTATTGGATAGATGGAGTGCAGAATGAGTTGAGGTATGAGAGCTATTTAAGTAAGAGAGCCTTGGAAACAGGAATGGTTATAGGTGTGAGATTATAGGCGGTTATCTTTGACATGTGGTGGTGATGAGGATAATGAGAAGATATAACTAAGGATTTAGTATTAGTGAGTTATGAGGACGTAACATTTATCTTAAGAGGAGTAGGATGCGTCAAAGAGAGTTTGATGGTTTTAGATTTGGAAGTTTGAGTCTTAGCGAAGAATAAAGGATGGATTTGCACTGTGGTTGATATTGTTAAAAGGCCATGGTCGTGCTTGTGGTAGTGTGAAGTCTAGGAATGCGAGAATATTTCGATAGTGTTAACATTTGGATGATGATGTTTATGAGTTCGATAGTGTTGACCGTTAGATGATGGTGTTATGAGTGTGAGTAAACTTCGAGGACGAAGTTCCTTTTAAGTGTGGTAGAATGTAACATTTCGTTTGATGTTATGAGTATCTTAAGATTGGATTTTCTAGTGGATGATATGTTACGGAGCTAGCAGCGTTTGTGTTGGTAGTGTATGGAGTTAGTGTCGAGAGAGATATAATGTAGTTGATACGATATCGTGAGCCATATTGTGGAGGTAGGAATAGTTGGTGGAATTGGTGTTACAAGGTCATGTTTTGTAGGTTGGAGTTTTGTTTTGAGTTCTTAGTTGCGTTGTTGTGTCTTGATCGAGTTAGTATGTTTGTTTTTGAGTATGGGTTGAACTTCGGGGACGAAATTCCTTTTAAGGAGGGAAGACTGTAACACTACGGTTTTATGAGTCTTTGGGTACTCTATCGAGTAGGGCTTTCTCTGTCGAGTAAGTATGGTTTTACGCAAAACAGTAGTCTGCCTGATGGGTACTCGATCGAGTAAGCTGGGCACTCGATCGAGTAAGGGTCACTCGATCGAGTAAGTGACTTATTCGATCTAGTAAGTCGGTTAACGGGTGATTTGCGACGGGTTTTGTTAATAATGCGGATTGATATATAATTTCCGTCACCTTTTTCCCTAAACACTTTTCATAACCTAAAATCACAAAAAGAGAAGATTCAAGTTACGTTGCTTCATTGTCATCGCTTTGTTAACAAATCCCGGAGCTAGAAGTGTCGGATTTCACTAGTCTTTACACCTTTGCGATCCTTGCGTCGTGGGTAAGCTCTACATATCATTTTTATATTGTTTTGTTAATGTTGGTTAAACCCTAATTGGGTGATTTGGCGGTTTCGGTGGTTTATGTGATTATGGTGGGGATAATATGTATGTATGTATGTATAGGAGGAGGGTTCCTTGAGGAGAGATTCTGATTTAGGTGCTTGATTGTCTGTCGGTGTTTGCTTTCCAGGTAGGGTTTCCCTACTCAGTATTAACTACATAAGTGTGGTTGGTGATTACTGTTGTTGTTGTATAACGTATTGACATTGGATTCTGAAATGGTAATTATTGGTAATGTAGTATAATTATTGTTGTATAACTGTCTGTGATCTTCGGGGCGCGTCCCTGGCTTAGTGGAGTCACTTGCGGGAGTGGCTTCACTCCCTTGGTTCGCCCTCTATGGAACCCGCCAAAGTAGGGGATGTGCACATTAAGGAAACTTGGGTTTATCGCTCAGTGGTGATGAGCGGGGATTTGGTGGGTACGGCTGCGGTCCCCCACTGGCGGTGTGGAGTACCTGTTGCGATGGGTACTCTGGCAGGGCTACACACTTTAGTGTGTAGTCAGTTATGTGGAGATTGGTGATGGAGTGTAGGGAATTGTTGAGCTGTTGAGCTGTTTGTGTTCTTGTTTCGTTGTGGCTTTGTTTTGTGTAATTAGTACTGACCCCGTTAATTCTTTTAAAAATTGTGGTGATCCATTCGGGGATGGTGAGCAGTTATTGAGCAGGTATGATATGACGCGTATGGGATAGCTGGGATGAGTCATCGCGTGGCAGTTAGAAGTCTTCCGCTTTGTCAAACGATGTTTTGTAGTTTTGATAGTTTAATCAGTAGACTGTTTTGAGAACATTGTATTTCAGTTTAACAGTTTTGGGGTTGACATGTAATCACTTTAAACCGTATTTACTTTTAAGTATGTTTCGTTATTGTCTTATGATTATCATTGCCTCGGGTAACCGAGATGGTGACGTTTCCATATCTTAAGTGGTCCTGCTAAGGCACTTGGAGTATGGGGGTGTCACACTCTTTGCTTGAAATCGGCAAAGACGATGGTAGGGTACTCAGGCACAGGTAGGACCGTGGGTCCGTAACTCCCCTCTCCAACCTCGGGCTCAGTGTCCCTCCCCCTCTTACTCTGACGGGTACCAGCTGAAGGTCTCGGCATCTGTTCCACCATATACTTTAGGCACACAAACGAACACTTACTTGAATTTACACAAGCTTTCATGCTTAGCTATAAAAGAAAGAGCGACTATATACACACTTTCACCAAACAATCCAAAAAGGTTAAAGCATACAACTTCCAAAATTCATGTTAGACGGTCTTTACAGCTTCCAAAATATGAGAATTATAACCTCAATTAACAAGTCCAATAACAAATTTAAAGTATTAATCTTTGAAAATAGCTTCACAAATAGACAAGTATCACAAAGATTTGGGGCGAATTTCAGTTTGGGGCACTTTTAAGACGGAGTTTTAAGACAAAATTTTGAGCAAACTCATCAAAATCAACACTAAACATGATACCCATAACATACATTACTCGATTTTTCCCCTTTCATATGCAAAAGACAAACAAAAATTCAATTGAATCCCCAAACCCTAGAAATTTCGGTCCATATAACCCCTATAAGATTTGATTTTTTTCAGCTTCTAGCATTAAAAATTAACAATATAAAGCAATTATACCATGTTACAACAATTATAAGCAAGAATACATGTATATAAATCGAATTTTCAGAAAACACCAACACTTTATATGGTTCTAATTGATTATAAACAAAGAAAAGGATGAACATTCTTACCTTGAATGATTAGCAAGTGAAGAGGACGAATTGAACAAGAAGAAACAAGGAACTCAAGCACAATAATCACCAAGTTTTTAAGAGAAAGAGAGAGATTGAGAGAAATTAAGGTTTATAGATATGAACGAATAAGGAGAAAAGAATTGGGAAAAGTATAAGAATCTCGTATAAACCCGTGTACTGTACACTTACTCGATCGAGTAAGTATGTTACTCGATCGAGTTTGAGCTACTCGATCGAGTTTTCGCTGGCAGCACTTTTCGATCTTATAACTTCGCAACTAGATCAAATAAGGTCTACTCGCTCGAGTAGGCACTCGTACTCGGTCAAGTAAGGCTAGGTAAGCGGTTAAAAGTTACAACTGTAGTTATTGATTCCTGCAAAACAACAATTCGTATCGATTCCAAAGTATATTTGGAAATCGTCACAGATTATTTCATTCATTCACGCCACATTATTACTACTCAAATGTAATTCAACTATTTCATCCGAACATTACACATATCATTCCATCCTATAACAACCATTATGCAAGACAATTCACCATACTATTAACTTATTCATACATACAATCAACACATTACTTCACATTTACTTACGCATTTCCAAATTCAACTATCCAACCTATGTATACACTACACTAAGCATCAACCTCTCGATAAACCATCATATATTATTCGAGTTTGCTAAAAAAAATCCAATCATGTCACAACAATTCGTCAACCATATATCCGACTTAATTATGCCATATCACGAAAGTACTCAACAAATTCATCCATCGCAATTCCAATTACTACTTGACCAACACTACAACTAGCCCAAGACATACAACTCACTATTATCATCATATACAAAGACTTACAATTCCTTTATAAACTAGTATGCATACAAAGACTTAAAGCTCATTATTATCATCACATTATCCAATACTATCATGCAACTATCAGTACTTTCACCATCTCTACTACATCCATACTCACTTCCACTTAACCACGAACCTTCACAGTCCGTCATCACGAATTACACGCACTAAACATTACCAGAGACTCCATCACATGTATTTCTAACTTAACTATCATACACACTAAGCGCATAATTCCTGACTCAATATTACCATACTCGGTGACTGGCTTAAGCATAATGGGGCCGTGATTTTGAAATGAGAGCGCCTTCTCACCCAAAATCAAGCATCAGTTGGGGCTCCCAATATACATACACCAGGTTTATTTTATTAGACTCACTACGTTCATTGGGCTCATTAGTTATAGGTTCCAAAATCGTCGCTCTGATACGACTTTGTAACACCCCCATCTACCAAGGAGCCTCAACAAGACCTTCCCTAGCAGATAAGGGCATTACCATCTCGGTTGCCCGAGGACAGTAATAATGAAATGTCGATTAAAGAACGGTTATATTAATTACAAGTGATTTAAAACCAACAGATGATATAAAAGATACAACTCAAGACTACTATCAACTATGTGGAACTATCTCTGCCATGACTCGTGGTAGACTCGTCCCTCCAAGCACCCAGCTTTGATCCAAACACCAACCTGCTAAGACTGACTGCTCACCATAGTGGATCACGGCAGACACAAAACAAAGAAACAACACAACAAAACCACACCAGGTCAGTAACCGAGATAACAAGTACAAAAGAAGACACAACACAACTACATCAATACACACAAAACACCTCCTCCAACCAACCACACACCTCTGATTGCCTGAAGGTCCATTCCTGCCAGTGGGGGACCGCAGCCGTTCCCACCTAAGCCCAGCTCATCATTCCGAGGGATAACCCATGTTCCTTAATGTGCACATCCCTTATGTGGCGGGTTCCACAGAAGGTGAATCAAGGGCGTGAAGCCACTCCCGCAAGTGACTCCACTCAGCTGAGGATGCACCTCGAGAACCACAGATAACAATCACAACCAGCTGTACAAACAACAATCACCAACTACTATTTCAACACAATGTTCCACAACTATCACAACCAATCATCAACAGTGACACTAATCTAATTATACAACAACAATAAACCCTCTAGAAAATCAACAGTACTGAGTAGGCTAACCTACCTTTAGAAAACCCGCAGCGACACCGCATCCGATCAGAAAATAACAATCAACCATCAAAACCACCTATAACAACCATCATAACCATCTATTACTACTACCATAACCACAACTGAAATTAAAGAAGACGAAGATGATGATGACAACATACCTATTGTGGACAGCGGGGGCCCACGGGGGCGCTTGGGAGGAAGAGAACAAGCGTTTGCATTTTTGTTGAATTCACCACCCATTTTTATGGGAAATTGGAACCGTTCGAATACCTCGTGCCATGTCTAGACACAAAGTAAAGACATGAACACTCAGCAATCATTACCCTTAGCATTCTATGTCTAGAATGACTCTCGTGGATGCCAATGAACACGGGTGTTCACGGAGATCTAGAGTAAGGGGTGAGGGTACGTATTAGGAAGCTCTTTTGATCGAACACCTAATCCCGCCCGCCTCGATAGCGGCCTCTACTAATGATTAGAGAAATTATCTATACTCGATATATCGTCGATTGTATGCATGCAATGACACATCCAAGTTTTGATCCTAGCATGTGAAGATTTAACTAAGTCGGTGAACAATTAATTAACAAACAATTGGGTCGAAGTAGGATTTAATGTTCAATTACATATGAAAACATACAAATGATACAAAAAATATGATAAATACAATAAGAAAATTACAATAAAGGAAATTACAATAATTACAATGGAATAGGCGATTTATGTCGAAAATACCTTTAAAACGGATGATTTGTGAAAACGAATAAAGGAATGAATTAACGAACAAAACGGAAGGTGATAATACGAATAGTAGTTAATTTATACGTAAGCTAAATAACTAAGTCAAGGCAAAAACGGAGTTCAGGGACAGAATTCAACCCAGAACAGGCGCAGCAGAGCTGCGTCCTTTGGAATAGGCGCAACAGTTGCTGCGTCTATTCCTGACCTGAATTCTGGCTGTGAAGCCGGAATTGCATGTTGTTAATACTCGATGGTAAATTTATGATTGATTAAATTATTTACTCGGATGGAAGTGATCAATAGGTTATTTACATGTGATTAATGGCCATAAAAGCAATAAAACATGGACAAGACGGAATTTAAACGAATTATTTACATGAAGGAATGATTGATTAGTGACATGGGTGAACGAAATATACTAAAGATGATGAATTAATGATGAAAGACATATGAAAACTATATCAAAGGATCGAATTCCAGAAACCCGATATGAACAAATCGAATTCCTACAACCCGGATTGAGTTTAATGACGAAAACCCGCAAATATGAGATTATAAGGGATTTAAGTCGGGTTTTAATGATGGATTAAACGTTTGAATGATGATGATTAATATACATGTGGAATTATTATGTCAAAGAATTAACGAACAAACAAATAAAACAAATGAAAGCAACGAATTACAGAGGACGAAAGAAGAAGAAAGGAAGCAGGAACTGCGGCAGCCCCACGAAGAGGCGCAGCAGGAACTGCGCTCCTTTGAAGAGGCGCAGCAGTTGCTGCGTCCTTTCTCGACGGTTTGTCTTCTGGAAATCCGTAAAAAGAGGTTTTAAAGCACGGTTTTAGAAATCGGTTTTAATTGGTATTTTCGACGTAAACCTTACATTAATGATACAAAAAGTAAAGAACAATAAATAAAGAGAATATACACCCTCAGACTTACATGTTTGACGAAACGAGATGAACTAAGTTATCGATTAGTGATGCTCGACGCGAATGTAACGAAAGTGCCCTCGTAAGAGGAATTAAAACAGATTGATTAAGTTGATTGATTGTGGAGTTGGTCAAATTGGTCGGTCATGCAAACGAGGCTGGTACTCAGAAGGATCCGAGCTTACGTGGTCGAATGTTCAAGCACGTAGATGCCAAAAAGTAAGAACAAAGGTCTAGAATGCAAAGGGAGAAGAGAAGGGCGGACACTCGCGTGAGAAATATGAGGAACGAAGGCTCCTATTTATACTAATCACGTGAAGGATTTAGGGTTTCAGAGACTCTTTGGAAGTGAATCTCGGAAAGATATAAAAAAGATACGAAAATTACGCAGAAAAGGACCTGGGAAGAGGCGCAGCAGCCACTGCGTCTCTTGGAAGAGGCGCAGCACCTGCTGCGTCTGTTCCCAAGTGGTTTCCTCCTGCGGAAGAAAGATTTTCGTGTTTAAGTTATGGTAGGACGGAATAGTTTGGTTTTCCTTAATATCTTGTGTGAATATTTCGGGAAATTGTTTACCAAAGGATAAAGATTATGAAATACTTATAAAATATGGGATAGAAATATCCGGAACATTCCAGAACATTCTGACTCGGGATTTAACGGTTATCAGAAAATGAAGACGGTTTTAGGCCCGGACTCCAAATGTACTCTAATTACTGTCAAAACGACCGTATCGGCACATAGATGACAACTAAGAGGTAGACATTAGTGTTTGAGCAATCACTTGACGATAAACTTACGAACTGTCACAAATCATTCCGCGTAGCAAACATGCGGCCCAATCATCACCGGGTGGTTTGCGAGAGGTGCAGAAATAAGGTATCTACAGAGCCCCCACCTTGACCGAGGCTTGGACAAGGCGAAAGTCAAAGTATAGCCATCAGGTCAATCGAAGATTACAACCTGACGACTATGGCGACGCGAGGCGACCCAAGGGGTCTGAGCCAAGGACCTGTCGTCGGGAACATTTTAGAGTCTGTCGACTATCGGGGAGGGTCGTTTAAAGTCCATTAGACTACGTAAGGAGGCTCACCAGCCATAAGAGGAGACCATACCTGAGACTTCTTCTCGAGATGCTTCCGGAGGTGCATGGGAACTATCGAGCTAAGGTCAAGCGTGGGGGCTAAATAAGGTGAGTAGCAGGACACAGGCGGGAACTGCCGAGAGAAGACTGCTTGGTTAGTCTTCGAGAAATAATTGCGAATAGCAGGACACAGGCGGGAACTGCTGAGAGAAAACTGCTTGGGTAGTCTTCGAGAAATAATTGCGAGTAGCAGGACACAGGCGGGAACTGCTGAGAGAAAAATGCTTGGGTAGTCTTCGAGAAATAATTGCGAGCAGCAGGACACAGGCGGGAACTGCTGAGAGAAAACTGCTTGGGTAGTCTTCAAGAAATAATTGCGAGTAGCAGGACACAGGCGGGAACTGCTGAGAGGAAATAATGTTGATCTCCATGTCTTGAGAGGGAAAGTGCATCCGCTTACTCTCGTTGGGGAACATGATCGGGAATTAATCTCCATGTCGTGAGAGGGAAAGTATATCCGCTTACTCTCGTTATAACGAAGGCGTTTCGAAACACCTGTGAAGGAATAAATGCTCGTTGCGACAAGCAAAGGTCTTGGAAGAAATAAATAATATGCAACAGTCTGCTGCTGGCTTGGAAAATGCGGGCCGGAACGAAAGAAAATCGTCAAACGGACCAAAAGGATAAAATAGCATCGGGGAAGAGGCGCACCAAAGATGGGCCCACAAATAACGAACTCATAACGAATTTTTGAAAAACCGTATGGAGGGAACACAAGGAAGAGGCGCAGCAAGAGCTGCGTCTCTTGGAAGATGCGCAGCGCCTGCTGCGTCTATTCCCCAAAGTGTATTTTCTGCGTAAAAACGCGATAATCAGAAGGTTTTACAAATCATTTGTTCGAAACATAAATTACACGTTTCTCTCTCAAATCTTCACCATTTCCGCCAAGGTTTGAACCAAAAGCTTGCATTAATCATGACTAATCGAGGTATGTGTCTCATTCTTGCATTAATCTTCGGTATTTGTCCAATTTTGGATCGAAAAATTAGGGTTTATGACCCAATTAATCAAAAATTTGGGGCTTTTCCCCCAAATGCATTTGCCTTGTGATATTGACATTAGAAACGGATAATTGGTAGTATAAGGAACATAACCATGTATTTGTCTCGAATTTTCGTTGAGTTTTGAGCCTTTGAGTGAAGTTTGAGACAGTTTCACAGCTAAACCGTAAATTGCTTCGGAAATAGCCTTAGGATTGTCCATTTGCGATGAAACTTGATATTTGGAATCCTTGAATGATGGGTAAACTTCCTACCATCTCGGAATTTTGGTTTGCGACAGCTTTTTCAAGACACTTTTCTAGGGCATAATTGCCGTTATAACGAAATGCTGCCGAAATTTCGACTTAGAACCCGAAACTAGGCTTCAAACTAGGCTTGACTTGACCCAAATTACCACACGAGTGATCGGGTTGGTGAGAATGTGGCCAAAGATGGCGCGAAACGAGAGGTTTCAGGGCTTCCAAAGGTTTGAAAATCCCTTAACCAAGGCTTGTCGTCACGTGACGCGGCCTAAATTTGCTTTAATGTTGCAGGTGATGAGGCTTCTACTTCTGGGAGGACTCCCATGGAGATAGACGTCGCTGCTGTCGAGGAGGCTTTAGAGCAGGCCTTCACCGCCGCGGTGATGGCTGCTGGGGATGAGGTCCATGAGGAGGAGGCTGTCGAGGAGGAGGAGGCCCCGAGACGGGCCAACGTTGGACGAGGAGGTCGTCAGCTGAGAGGAGCTCCTGCGTGGGCTGAGACCTGGGAGAGTAGGCACTTGTTGCGGGCTGCAGAGGGTCACCTGTCCTACAGGACGGTGAAGAGCTTGGTAAATAGGAATTCACTACTCATCACCCCTCTTCTTTCATTCATTTGTTCACATCTCTTTCAATTTTCATTCGAAAGAACTAAAGATAGCTTTTGTTTCAAATCACAATAGGAGGCTGGGAACATCAAGTCGTTCTCGGGTTACACGATAGCGATGGAGTTCTACGAGCGACTGTCGGCGGAGGGGGCCGCCATGATCGAGCGGGGAGCGTTCGGTGCCTTGGTGCAGGCCTGGAGGGATATCGCGAAGAGGAAGCTACGGGCTAACCTTAGCCTGGTCCGCGCTTTCTTGGACCGATTCTGGGATACGACTTCCACGTTTCACATGCCTTTTGGTGTGGTAGGAGTCACTCTGGAGGACTACGGCATGATTTCTGGTCTGCCGTGCGGGACTGAGGCTGTGGAGTGGCCGGAGACTGCCATGAGGGTGGACTCGACCGAGGCTAGGAGGTTGATCGGCTAGAACATGTCGCCGAGGGCTGTCACAGTGCCGGGTTTGGTGCCCAGCTCCTACGTTCAAGACTACTTTGCGGGAAACATCCCAGTGCTGGTGACGATTGACGGGAGGGAGACGGCTCCTCCTCCCTGTACAGCTGAGCAGAGGGTCCGTTTGTGGCTCTGGTGGTTTCTGTCTTCGATTTACCTCGGAGACAAGGGTGAGAGGCTGTCGACGAAGCTTCTTCCCTTCCTTTCTGACCTGAGCTCCCTAGGGCGTTGGGACTGGGTCACTGCTGGTTTTGCGGTCCTCATCCGCTTCATGAGGGCCATGGTTCGTCCGGAGTTGATGGTGAAGGGGACTTCTCCTGACGCTGTCGGACCTGGACTACTGCTGGAGGTATGAACCTTCATTTAGACCAAAATCAATTCCTTTCCTTATCAAATTACGAAAGATCGTTATTAACTATCTTGCTTCGCAGGCATGGGTGTACTCCTACTTCCCGGGCCTCGCGCCCAAGAGGACGGAGCCGCTGCAGAAGGCCTATCCCGTGGTGAGGGATTGGGTGATGTGCAGGACGAAGAGCAAGCGTTCTTCTCACGGTGTCTACCGGCGGGACGTGAAAGCTCTTCAGCTAGACAGCGTAAGCATCTCATATTCATTTGCTTCTATATTGCTTTTAAATTGATCATAAGAATGATTCCTTTGTTTATCTTGTCTCAGTGGGTGCCCAGGCCTTGGGCGGAGTACGCTGACACGCCTCCTTTTGTGGCTGAGATCCTTCAACCTAGGAGCTCGAGCCGACTGCTTTTGAGGACGTCGATGGGTTCTGTGTGGTACTTGGGCGAGCGCTTGGCTCGTCAGTGCTCTCGGGACGTGTTGACGGTTCCCATCGACCCTCCTAAGACGATGTTCCGGGAGCCTTCTGAGGCAGAGAGGGAGGCGGACTTGGCTGGCGCTAGTGGTGACGCCCTCCTTCTTCCTGGCGAGGATTACTCGGCGTTCCTCTACGGGAGGCTGGCGTACTGGCCGGTAGTGGTGAGCATTTTTGCCCTTTCTCTTTAGTTGATTGATTGATTTTTTTTTTTTTTTTTGAGAACTATGATGAAAGATCATCGATTAATGAGAAACATTTGGTTTTACAGGAGGTTGAGGAGGCGGGCATCGAGCCCCCAGAGTACCCCGAGACCCTCGAGTACACTGACGCGACCGGGAGGACGAGGATCTCCGAGCAGCGTGACTTTGACGGATGCTGGCCTGGACGACTGGCAGCATCTGATTCGGAGGGTAAACCTTTAATTTCGCATAACTTTTTTTTTTTTTTGTGTAAGAACACATTTGATTGAGTTTGTTCGATTTATTGAGGACTTCTTTTTGAAAATGCAGGTCGCGCCGTCTCGGTTCGTGGCGTTATGGAGGGTGGCCAACCGGCTGCGAGCTACTGCCGTCGAGGCACTTATCGGCGGTCGAGGCCGTCAGGTATGAACCTCGTGCCTGTTTCATTTTTGAATTTTGATTTTCCAATTTTGCTTGAAACGATTGACATGAGCCAATTTTGTTGTTTACAGGGTGACCGCGAGCTGGAGCGAGAGTTGACCCAGTCTCGGGAGGAGACGGCTCGCTTGTTGATGGAGCTCGAGGTTCGTGACGCCGAGATTGCTGCTCTTGCGGCAAGGGTTGCAGAGCTGGAGGGCGACCACTAGTAGTTTTGTGCAGTTTTTGTTTGTTTGTTGGCTGTATTTTGCACAGTTCGTACATTTGGACATTCATTTTGAACATTCTGGACTTTGTTTGGGGCTCGAGCCCCCAGTTTGTTGTACATTTCCCTTTTTTATTATATATACGATGGCCTGAGTGCCTTCGCTGCAGGGTCACGTTGCTTGTACCTGCAGGTTAGCTTTGAGCAGGTTTGGTAGATGACGGTTTACGCCGTCGTGCCGCCGAAATTTACATAGAAATCACGCAAAACATACATTTGTATATACATATGGCCTTAATTAGCGCAAAATGAGTGACTCAAAGGAATGCAAAAAAATGCAAAAAATCTGCCGGAAAATGACCGGACGATAGGGAGGGTTACCCCCTAAAAAAAAGAAAAAATAGAAATCTATAAGTTAGAAGTGAGATGATTAAAAAAATAAATGAAATAAATGTAAATCGAAATGAGAATTATTTCCTAAAATGAATTAATAAACATGAAAATTATTTCCTAAAATAAAAAATATTAACATGAGAAAATGTACATGTGTGGTAAAATGACGAAAATGTCGACGTCGTCTCGAAATGCGTGCCCGTGGAATTAGGAAACCCGAAGTATGGTAATTTTCACGTATTTACCAAAATAATAACCCGTAGGAATAGGAAATTATTCGTCATGGAATTAGGAAAGATCCAACGCGGAAAATCACAGAAGTTAAGCTGAGGAAGAGGCGCAGCATGAGCTGCGTCCCTTTGAAGAGGCGCAGCATGTGCTGCGCCTGTTCCCAGGTGGTTCTGTTCTAGCAGATTTTTGGAAACAGAAATTAGTATAAATAGAAACGTTGATGGAGCTTTTTCTACTCCGGAAGAGCGCGAGAGATTGAGGAAGCGTGAGCCCGTTGACTACAAGGTGCGCGAGGTAGAGAAAGAAAAAGAGAAGCATTTGACTGAGGGAGAGGAAGAAGCCGGGTTTCGAGTCGTTCATCCTTTGAAGAAACCGAAGACCTCTCCTGTCGTAGAGATGGTGATTGGCAAGAATGGAAAGTCTAGGCCTCGAGAAAGACCTTTGGTGATTAGGTCCGAAGTGGCGCAAGAGCGTCCGGCTCGAGGTCGTGACAAGAAATATGACAAGAGTGACAAGGGCAAAGGGAATATGGAGGAATAGTCCGAGTCTTTATTTATTATTGATTATTATTACTATTTATTGTTGTAATAAAAAGGTGGGGTTTTTAGAATCCTAGCCTATTCTATTTTTATTATGTAGCGTACTATTATTATTAGAAAATGAATGAAATAAAAAAAGGCTAAATGGTTATGAAACCGTTGTGATTTTCTATTTATTATTCTTGTCGAATTCCAAATGCAATGCAAATGTCCTTCTATTTACATTTTAAATATAATGGGTTGTATCCTATGAAGGATTGCCTACGTATTCACTTAAAAAAATGAAATCAAACCCTTGCGCGTAGTTCGAGTAAATGTAAAAGAATAATTGTTCTAAGCAAGAGCTTGTAATGAACTTAGAAAATAAGCATGAGCTTTTTGCTTACTCTGAAGGTGCAAATTTAGTTTATTTGATGATATGAGGATGACAAATTCGTCAAAATGCAAGAGCACGGTGACATTAGCTTATTTCAGCTTGGCCAGGGGCCATTTATTTAGTGCCACAAGAGCGACACGTGGGGTTACGCGAGGCGCGTTTTTGTTCCTATTCTAGGCATAGTACCCTTTTAGTTGGTCAAGGCTTGTCGGGTTGGAGAACTCATTCCCGTCTAGGTCTGTGATTCTAACCGCACCCCCTGGAAGTATGGATTTGACTAGAAATGGTCCGGCCCAATTAGGTTTGAATTTTCCCCGTGGGTCGACAGGTAGAAGAGCTCTAACCGATTTAAGTACTAAGTCTCCTTCCTTGATGTTCCTTGGCCTAACCCTTTTGTTGAAAGCTCATTTGATACGTGCTTGATATGTTTGGACATTATGCAAGGCGCGTAGCCTACGTTCATCCAGGAGGATGAGTTCTTCATATTTATCCCTCTTCCAATCGGCTTCTGGGATTTGACTTTCGAGTAAAATACGCAAGGATGGTATCTCTAGCTCGACTGGTTGTACAGCTTCCATGTCGTAGGTCAAATAGAAAGGAGTAGCCCCAGTGGGCGTCCTAACAGATGTACGATATCCCCACAAAGCGAAGGGTATCTTGCTTGGCCAATCTCGATAGATGTCAATCATTTTCTTGAGAATCGTGACAACATTCTTGTTTGCCGCCTCTACCGCGCCGTTAGTCTGTGGTCTATAGGGCGAAGAGTGGTGATGCCTAATCTTGTATTTGGCTAGCAATTGCTCAGTCTCAGCTTGGAAATGTGCCATTATCACTAATGATCTCATGTGGGCAACCGTATCGACAGATGATGTTGTTTTGTATGAATTTTGCCACATTTTTAGCCGTGAGACTGGTGTAGGAAGCTGCTTCTACCCATTTGGTGAAATAGTCGATTACCACTAGGATGAAACAGTGACCTCCTGTTCCGGCTGGGGTTATCTTCCCAATTATGTCAATTCCCCAAGCAGAAAATGGCCAAGGAGATGTCATCGTATAGAGTAATGAAGGAGGGACATGTTGTACATTCCCGAAGATTTGACAATTGTGGCAATGTCTTACGTGTTTGATGCAATCGGATTCAATTGTTGTCCAATAATACCCCAAACGTGTGATTTTCTTTGCCATCATTGGCCCACTCATGTGAGGACCGCATTCTCCATCGTGGACCTCTTCCATCACTTTCCGCGCCTGTGAATGGTCAAGGCAACGTAGGATTACACCAAGGGGTGTTCTTTTGTATAATTCTCCTTGCATAAGAACGTATTGGGAAGCTAGTAGGCGTAGATCACGTTGTCCCCTCTTGTCCATATCGGGTGGATAGGTACCATTGTACTTAAAATTCAGGATTGCTTGGAACCAGGGTTCCTGTGCGATTTCCTCTTCGTCGGTGATTTGGTGTACATAAGCCGGCTCTGACCGTCGTTCGATGCACAAAGGCATTTCCACCATGTCATCTGGCATATTAATCAAAGATGCAAGTTTCGCAAGAGCGTCTGCAAATTGATTTTCTGCCCGAGGTAGGTGTAGATACGTCACGTGATCAAAAAATTAGGCAACTTGGTCTATTCTGGCTTGATAAGGTGCTAGGCTTTCGCTTCAAATTTTCCAAGATCCCGTAACTTGGTTGATGATCAGGGATGAATCTCCATGTACTCGGAGGTTTTTAATGCCTAAGCTCACTGCCGCTTGTAGTCCAATGAGACAAGCTTCGTATTCTGCAGCGTTATTTGTCACCTCGAATTCGAGTTTGACAGCAATTGGTGTATGCTCGCCTTCAGGAAAAATGAGCAACACTCCTATTCCAAATCCTCTTAAGTTTGATGCTCCATCAAAATAAAGGTCCCAGGAGTCTATGTCAGTTTGGAGTATATCCTCGTCTGGAAATGACCAAGTGTCTATCGTTTGTGCATCATTGATGGGATTTTCTGCGAAGAATTCGGCGACTGCGCGACCTTTTATAACTTTCAGAGGCACGTATTTGAGGTCGAATTCTGAGAGCATCAAGGTCCATATTGCTAGACGTCCGTCGAGGACGGGTTTTTCGAAGAGGTATTTGACTGGATCCATTTTGGAGTATATTTTGACGGAGTAGCTAAGCATGTAATGGCGTAGCTTCTTCGTTGCCCACACAAGAGCGAGGCATGTCTTTTCGAGTTGTGAGTATTTGCACTCATACTCCAAGAACTTCTTACTAAGGTAGTAGATAGCTCTTTCTTCACTTCCTACGGTCTGAGCTAGCATGGCACCCATGGCTGTTTCGGTTACTGTGAGATATAAACCAAGAGGTTGATCTCGTTGGGGTGGCATGAGCACTGGTGGTTTAGCCAATATCTCTTTGATTCGGTCAAATGCCTTCTGACAATCATCATCCCACATTGTGTGGTCCGTTTTCTTAAGCTTCTTGAAGATAGGCTCACAAATCAGGGTGAGTTTCGATATGAATCGACTTATATACTGCACTTTTCCCAGGAATCCTCTGACTTCTTTTTCTGTTTGAGGTTGTGGCATTTCGATCAGAGCCTTGATCTTGGAAGGGTCTATTTCTATACCTCGTTGGCTAACGACGTATCCCAGGAGTTTGCCAGATGTTACTCCGAATGTGCATTTCTGAGGATTGAGCCTCATGTTGTACTTTCGTAGCCTTGTGAAAAATTTGCAAAGGTTCGCAATATGCCCTTCTCTATCCTTGGATTTGACAATCATGTCATCAACGTATACCTCAACTTCTTTGTGCATCATGTCATGTAAGAGTGTAGTTGCGGTGCGTTGATATGTAGCTCCGGCGTTGATCAATCCAAATGGCATGACCGTATAGCAATAGGTTCCCCATTGAGTGACAAAGGCGGTCTTATACATGTCTTCTATGGCCATCTTAATTTGATTATAACCCGCATACCCATCCATGAAGGATAGTAACGCGTGGTCTGCAGTGTTGTCCACCAATATATCGATGTGTGGTAGAGGGAAGTCATCTTTAGGACTTGCTTTGTTTAAGTCCCTAAGATCAACACAAACACGGATTCTCCCATCCTTTTTGGGTACGGGTACTATGTTGGCTACCCAGTCAGAATACTCGGAAACTTTGATGAACCCGGCTTTGAATTGCTTGTCAACTTCTTCCTTAATCTTGAGAGCCCATTCTGTCCTCATTCGTCGAAGATTCTGTTTTACAGGTTTGAAACCTGGCTTAATCGGGATTCTATGTTCGGCGATATCCCTGTCGATCCCCGGCATGTTCTTGTAGGACCAAGCGAAAACGTCTTTGAACTCGTTTAGGAGGTCTATGAAATCGGCCCTTTCGGTAGAGCTCAAGGTAGTCCCTATCCTAAGTTCTTGGGGTTCTAGTTCGGTTCCTACGTTGATGGGTTCGGTGTCCTCAATTACTGGTCCCCTTCCCCTTCCTGTAGTATTTCTTTGGTTACGTAGGGAGGTATTTCGATCGAGTCTGGGTCTTGGTCATCCTCAGTATCATCGTAAACATAATTGCACTCAAGATAACACAAAGAGTAAGCAGAATCTGATTTATTCATATTAAAATTTGAGTAAAGTTGAAACAAATAGCCAACTGATCCATGGTCAGTGGCGGCAAAGGGACAATGGTTGGGACATTTCCCGAACTACTGTGACTACTCGAGGCTAAGCTAGGAGAAACAAAGGGAGTGGGGATGACGACGGGAGGAGACTCTCTATTGACTTCTATAGACTTTGACTCTGACTCCAACTCCGACTCGAACTCGTCATCTTCTGGTTCTCCTTTGAACATCTCTCCTTCTCCAGTGGTGAGCTTGAAGAGTCTTCCTTGATTGTTGGTCCACTTGATTGATTTTCTCCATCCCTTCTGCTGACTTGCGTTGGTTTCTGTGTCCAGTGTGGCAATGATCTCATCTATGATGCTTTCGGCGCTCTTGATTAAGGGAAGATCTTGGAGGTAGACATCTTCCTCGTTATCTGCCCATATCCCATTGATCACCTCCTCTTTTGGGGAGATAAGATGTGAGCAATCTAAGATAGATTCGTCACTTGTAATCACTAGAACTCCAAGAGGATTCTGAGTGTTATTTGGTTTACCTCCCGGCGGTATTGGTAGTCGGCCATCTTCAATCATGTCTTGAAGCACATTTTTCAGTTTGTAGCATTTCTCTGTGTCATGCCCTTTGCCCCTATGGTATTCACAGTACGAGTTCTCGTCCCAGAACTTGGATTTTCTTTCGGGCTCGGGAGTAGGTCCAATGGGTTGGAGTTTGCCTTGCTTCATTAACCTTTTTAGAGCGTTGGAGTAAGTGTCCCCAAGATTTGTGAATTTCCTTGGTGGGGTGCTTTTCTTGGACGGCTCGAGAAGGTTAACTTCATCGGCCTTGCTAGTGGAGCCGTATGAACGACTTGTTGAGCCTTGATATCCTCGACCTACCATTTTGGACAAGAGCCCCTTACGGATGTCATCTTCAATCCTTGTCCTTAGTACGGTTAAGTCCTTGAAAGTTTTGATATTTTGGTATCTCAAATGATTGGCATAGATGGGTTTGAGATTGTCCACAAACTTCTCCACAAGGGTAGCCTCATCCGGGCGTTCAACTAGTTGGGTAATAGTTTTCCTCCACCTACTTAGGAAGTCGGTGAATCCTTCTTTGTCATTTTGGGTAAGAACCTCTAGAGTGCGCATGTTAACTTGGATCTCGGCATTATCCGCATATTGTTTAGAAAACTCGATTGCGGCATCTTCCCAAGTAGCGACCTTCTTGTGTTCTAAGGAGTAGAACCATTGCTTCGGGATGGTGTCAAGAGATGAAGGAAAGATCCTTAAGAACATCTCGGGTTTGATACCTTTGATAGACATGTAATCCTTGAAGGCACGGATGTGGTTCAAAGGGTTCTCGTGCCCCTTGAATTTTGGGATATCCGTCATATTGAAGTTGGTTGGCAATTTGGAATTCACGGCTTCATACTTGCGATTATTTTCCCTGTAAATGTCATCTCCCTTAAGGTACATCAATTGCTCCTCTAAGTATTGGAGTCTTTTCTCGGCTACAGTTAGTCCCATGGGAGGATTTTCATCCGCGGAGTCACCTATTACTTCACTTTCATGGGGAGGCAACCTTCCCTCTACGGCATAGATCCGGCCCTCGATGGTCTCAAGGCGATCATGGACTTGGTCTTGGGTAATTTGGATTTGGGCTAGCGCGGCTAGGATTCGATCATTATCATCTTGAAGTTGATGAAGGTTTGTTTCGCTGGATCCAGGCATCTTGAAAACTGGATAAGAGATCGATGACGAATCAAAACACGATCGACCATTCTAACACACTTGCTAAAAGAAGAAATGTTTTGACTTGTGAAGTGGGTGTGTGCCACTTGTGTTGAGTGAGCTTTGAAGAAAGGACAAGAATTTTGAAAATGTGTATCCTAGTCAACTATAGCGTAGTTGTAGGAGTGGACTCGAAGTGAGGTTTTGAAATGGGCTTGTGGTCCGAATTTTGACTTGACAAACGGACAGAGTTTTGACTGGGTTTTGCGCTAATCGATGGCCTCTCTCTTTTTTCGAAATTTTCATTTAAAGAAGGGTTTTGATTTTTACAAAAATCGTCATGGTTTTGTTTAGAAATGGTGATCACGTAAGGTACAAACATTCATAGAAGCATTATAACGGGATGCTGAGTGCATTTAAAAGGGTTTTGGTTTAAAGGGTGGGTTGCCATACCGAACCATCAAACCCGAAGTCTGTGGAGAAGCTCGTACCAAACAAGAGTAAGGCCGATTCCTAGTCCATTTCCTCAAGTAGTGAAGGCCCTTGATACAAAAAAGAGTAAGCATCATGGTATGGATGACGTCAATCGCTATCCATCCTTAGGCCCCAAATAAGAATTAGGACCGTTTAGACGGGGCGATTGGTCGAATGGGTTGGGTTGGGCCTAGGAAGGCCGAATGAAACGATCTAGGAAGACCGAGTTATGAAAACCGATAATTGTCTCGTACAAACTATTCCCTAACCTTGTTCAAGTTCCACCCTTACACGTAAGTGTATTATCCCCAGTGGAGTCGCCAAACTGTGGACAGCGGGGGGCCCACGAGGGCGCTTGGGAGGAAGAGAACAAGCGTTTGCATTTTTGTTGGAGTCGCCACCAATTTTTATGGGAAATTGGAACCGTTCGAATACCTCGTGCCATGTCTAGGCACAAAGTAAAGACATGAACACTCAGCAATCATTACCCTTAGCATTCTATGTCTAGAATGACTCTCGTGGATGCCAATGAACACGGGTGTTCACGGAGATCTGGAGTAAGGGGTGAGGGTACGTATTAGGAAGCTCTTTTGATTGAACACCTAATCCCGCCCGCCTCGATAGCGGCCTCTACTAATGATTAGGGAAATTATCTATACTCGATATATCGTCGATTGTATGCATGCAATGCAACATCCAAGTTTTGATCCTAGCATGTGAAGATTTAACTAAGTCGGTGAACAATTAATTAGCAAACAATTGGGTCGAAGTAGGATTTAATGTTCAATTACATATGAAAACATACAAATGATACAAAAAATATGATAAATACAATAAGAAAATTACAATAAAGGAAATTACAATAATTACAATGGAATAGGCGATTTATGTCGAAAATACCTTTAAAACGGATGATTTGAGAAAACGAATAAAGGAATGAATTAACGAACAAAAAAGAATGTGATAATACGAATAGTAGTTAATTTATACGTAAGCTAAATAACTAAGTCAAGGCAAATACGGAGTTCAGGGACAGAATTCAACCCGGAACAGGAGCAGCAGAGCTGCGTCCTTTGGAATAGGCGCAGCAGTTGCTGCGTCTGTTCCTGACCTGAATTCTGGCTGTGAAGCCGGAATTGCGTGTTGTTAATACTCGATGGTAAATTTAATGATTGATTAAATTATTTACTCGGATGGAAGTGATCAATAGGTTATTTGCATGTGATTAATGGCCATAAAAGCAATAAAACATGGACGAGACGGAATTTAAACGAATTATTTACATGAAGGAATGATTGATTAGTGACATGGGTGAACGAAATAAACTAAACATGATGAATTAATGACGAAAGACATATGAAAACTATATCAAAGGATCGAATTCCAGAAACCCGATATGAACAAATCGAATTCCTACAACCCGGATTGAGTTTAATGACGAAAACCCGCAAATATGAGATTATAAGGGATTTAAGTCGGGTTTTAATGATGGATTAAACGTATGAATGATGATGATTAATATACATGTGGAATTATTATGTCAAAGAATTAACGAACAAACAAATAAAACAAATGAAAGCAACGAATTACAGAGGACGAAGGAAGAAGAAATGAAGCAGGAACTGCGGCAGCCCCACGAAGAGGCGCAGCAGGAATTGCGCTCCTTCGAAGAGGCGCAGCAGTTGCCGCGTCCTTTCTCGACGGTTTGTCTTCTGGAAATCCGTTAAAAGAGGTTTTAAAGCACGGTTTTAGAAATCGGTTTTAATTGGTATTTTCGACATAAACCTTACATTAATGATACAAAAAGTAAAGAACAATAAATAAAGAGATTATACACCCTCAGACTTACATGTTTGACGAAACGAGATGAACTAAGTTATCGATTAGTGATGCTCGACGCGAATGTAACGAAAGTGCCCTCGTAAGAGGAATTAAAACAGATTGATTAAGTTGATTGATTGTTGAGTTGGTCAAATTGGTCGGTCATGCAAACGAGGCTGGTACTCAGAAGGATCCGAGCTTACGTGGTCGAATGTTCAAGCACGTAGACGCCAAAAAGTAAGAACAAAGGTCTAGAATGCAATGGGAGAAGAGAAGGGCGGACACTCGCGTGAGAAATATGAGGAACGAAGGCTCCTATTTATACTAATCACGTGAAGGATTTAGGGTTTCAGAGACTCTTTGGAAGTGAATCTCGGAAAGATATGAAAAAGATACGAAAATTACGCAGAAAAGGACCTGGGAAGAGGCGCAGCAGCCACTGCGTCTCTTGGAAGAGGCGCAACACCTGCTGCGTCTGTTCCCAAGTGGTTTCCTCCTGCGGAAGAAAGATTTCCGTGTTTAAGTTATGGTAGGACGGAATAATTTGGTTTTCCTTAATATCTTGTGTGAATATTTCGGAAAATTGTTTACCAAAGGATAAAGATTATGAAATACTTATAAAATATGGGATAGAAATATCCGGAACATTCCAGAACATTCTGACTCGGGATTTAACGGTTATCAGAAAATGAAGACGGTTTTAGGCCCGGACTCCAAATGTACTCTAATTACTGTCAAAACGACCGTATCGGCACATAGATGACAACTAAGAGGTAGACATTAGTGTTTGAGGAATCACTTGACGATAAACTTACGAACTGTCACAAATCGTTCCGCGTAGGAAACATGCGGCCCAATCATCACCGGGTGGTTTGCGAGAGGTGCAGAAATGAGGTATCTACACCTATACAAAGCAATCCGACGTCAAGATCGCTACCTGACTCAAGCATCCCATCCATATGGTGTAACTACTCTCAAAGGCCTCAAGGATAGGAACTATGGTGGAGGAGAAGTGGAATGACGGCATTTAGGTTTTGGAAGAAAGGAGAAATGATTTGGGTTTCACGATTATACGATTTATAATTCCCCGCTGCAAACCCATTACTCGATCGAGTAACGAACTTACTCGATCTAGTGGCATTTACTCGATCGAGATCCCAAGCAACTCGATCGAGTAGCCTCGGCCAGATCGAGTAACACGCACACAACGACCCTCATAGTCACAAGTCATCACTCTTAAGGTTTCCGAAGGTCAAGGTAGGTGTCTAAGGTCAGTCAACGTCGGTTAACGGGTACCTAAAAGGACGGGTATTACAGCATGCCCTAATATTATTGGTTGTTTGACCATTATTCACCGCATGCATGCACAATTAATACAATTTTGAGTGTAACGTATGGATGAAATTAATTTAATTAATTATAGCCTTGTACCATAAATACCATCACATTTGCAGTAATAATACGAATCACTTTATTATTACTGACCTATCTACTTCACTTTTTAAATATATACATACATATAATAATTAAAATGTGTGGACATGGGCCACCTACACGCCAAGCCAATCTGTGGACGTGCAGTAGTCGAAAAGCCACGCTCGGTGGCGTATTAAATGCTTTCGAAAGGATCATTTTAGATAGGTCGGTTTCGTCTCGGCAAGGGTCTTGAAACGATGTTAGAGATGTTCAGAGTCGTCACTAAGCAATTGTGGGATGCTTGGAAACCGTTCGAATCCACTTTATACCTAGGCCAATCAAGGCAAAAAGCGGTATTTGACATAGGTACTATAGATAAGGAGTCGTCCCTCTTTAGCATCCTATCTCTAGAATGATTGTCGTTCGCCCTGGATAAGGTCGTCCACTATCCAAAGTTTTTGAGTAAGAGGTGAAGGTACGTATTGGGAAGCCCTTTAATCGAACACCCAATTTCGCCCACGGCAGCGGCCTCTACTGATCGATCTTGGTTGGTTGAATGCAAAAACTGATAAAACGGGTAAATGTATGAATGAGCATCCACAAGTTTAAACCTAACATGTGAGGTTTAATATGTCGGTTGTTTATCCAAATATCAAGTAATTGATGTCAAGCTGGATTTAGTGTTTATTTGCATGCAAGACGGAAATTAAACATCCATTTACAGAGCTAGGTTTATGGTGCATAACGTGATCCCTTTGTCTTAGAAAGGCGTTTTGCAAATACAAAGTAAAATGTGGACTTGTCAATCTGATCTGTCCTGTATTCGGGTTAACTGAAGTCGGGATCGTCCTAGACAAGTGCTGGAAAGGAAATAAAACCTACATTAGGCTGCCTATTGAGGCGTGAGCATTGGGGCAATGCAAAGGAGCCTGTCCAGGTTTGAAAACTGGAAATCAGTGGGCGTGTTTAGGCGCGAGGCAGCAGACGACCCAAAGGGGTGTCTCGTGGTAGTTGAAAATGTTTATGAAGTTGTATGTAAAGGGTATTTGAACTCGTTTTTGTTGAAAAGGTCGTTTAGACCGCTTTTGTGCTAATATGAAGAACGGGACTTGAATAATCATCATTGTATTTACAATATTCGATGTCGGGTTTAGTTTTGCAAGCTTGACATGAATAGTTGTTAAAAGGCTATAACAGTTCACGTCGGGTTGAGTTGTGTTAGTTCTCTTGGCTTAGTATACACCGTGGGTTGTGGGAGGTGATGATTTGAACTTCGAGGAAGAATTTCTTTTTAAGGGGGGAAGACTGTAATACCCGCCCCCTTAAGGACCCGTTGACTAGTCGTTGACTGACCTTAGACATATGGTAGACCCTTGAGAACCTTTCATACAAACGGACTTAGTACTTGGTGACCTTTGGAAGTGGGGAACTCGATCTAGCGTAGGCTACTCGATCGAGTAGTCCAGTAACTCGATCGAGTAAGTCCCATACTCGATCGAGTATGGCGAGTTCAGCGTAATTATATAATTCGTGAGTCATAAACCCAAATCAGTTTTCATTTCTTTCCTCCCTAAACCTTATCGACGACGCTACTTCTCCTTCACCATCCTTCAACTTTTGAGATCTTCTTCACTTGGAGACACTATGGGAATGGATACTTGAGTCGTGTAGGGGTCTTGTCGCCGGAATGCCGAGCATAGGTAACTCATCATCATCATACTTAGGCTTCGTTGCGGTTATGGTTGTTAGTAATAGGGTTTTCCCTACTGTTTGTGATAGGTGTTAATGGTGGTTGCTTTGTCTTTATACGGATGTATGCGGTGTTGATGCTGGTTGCTAAAGGTAGGTTTTCCTACTAAGTACTGTAGATTGTTTGTCATCTGTGATGTATAGTATTGTTGATTGTGTGATGGTAATGTTGTGTTTGTGTATGGGGTGCGTCCCTGGCCGAGTGAAGTCATCATCGGGAATGGTTTCACACCCTTGATTCGCCCCTTGTGGTTCCCGTCACAAGGGGGATGTGCACATTAATGGAAATGATTTATTTGTTCGTTGAAGATAAGCGGGGCTTAGGTGGGAAAGACTGGAAACCCCCACTGGCAGTGTGGAGTATCTATTACGATGGATATTCTGGCAGGGCTTTACCTTCAGGTTAGTCAGATGATTGATGGATGATTGGAGTTGGAGATGGATGTGTGTATGTTGTGTCTTGTGTTGTCTGTTGTTCTTCAGTTACTGACCTTGTGTGGTGTTGTTTGGCTTTCTTCTTGTTATGTGTCTGCCGTGAACCGTTATGGTGAGCAGTTAGTCTTAGCAGGTGTTGATGTGTGAAGCTTAGCTTGGTGCATTAGAGGGACGATTCTTTCACCGAGTCTTGGCATGGAGTAGTACCACCGTAGTTGATAGTTGTCTACTATCACTTGTATCTTTTCTTTTTGTTAAGTTAAACCTGTAATAAACTTAAATTGTTCTTTCATTGATGTTATGATATTTAGTATTCCTCGGGCAACCAAGATGGTAATGCCCGTATCTATTAGGGAAGGTGTAGATACCCAGTATCTGCACCTTCCAAAAACCACCCGATGATGATCGGACTGTAACATGTTTTTGATATGCGTGCGTGGATTGGCTATACATGAGACGGTTTAATGCACTACTCGAATATGAAAAATGATTTCAAAAGTTTTCTAACTTCATTTGCATTAAAATAACACTATTTAGAGTTAAAACCGTCTTCGGACCCAAAACCGACTCAGAAACCCGCAATTCGAGTCAACCTGAGTCAACCCAAATCCCGAATGTCAAAAATAATGCCATGAATGCCTTTAACATGTCATTTCCATTAAAATGACCCTAATTAGAGTCAAAACCGTCTTCGGACCCAAAACCGACCCAGAAATCCGCAACTCTAGTCAACCTGAGTCAAACCGAGTCAAACGAAATCTCTAATGTCGAAAATAATGCCATGAATGGTTTTATCTTGCCATTTGCATTAAAATGACCCTAATTAGAGTCTAAACCGACACTGGGCCAAAAACTGACTCGAAATTCAAATCCCACTCACACGGGTCAAACCCGAGTCAAGGACACAAAATAGCTACCCCAAATATCACCCAAGGTCAAGCTTACACGGCTAAGCAACCATCAAAGATCACAAATCATAACCATCAAAACATTGGTTAGAACAAATGGAAAATCCAAATTTCTGAAAGGGACAGTAGACCCCTTTCAGTCACTAGGTAGCTCGCGCCTCAATGGGGTGTCTGCTTAGCCTCTAAGCAAACTCAACCGACCTACCACCCCACATTTCTCTATAAATACCCACCATCACACACCATAATCTTCACGCGAGTGTCCGCCCCTTCACCTCTCCCTTAAACTTCTAGACCCGACTTCCTAAGTTACAAAATCGACACGTGTGTACGACCTACCAATCGTAAACACAAGCCTTACACAATTTGTTTGGTACCGTCGCCGTGCATTCGACCGACCCATTTGACCAACTCAATTCATCAATCAAAATATTTTAATTAACATATTTTCAACATATTTTTAAAACAAAATCCTTTTTTAAGGCACTCTTTTAAACTTCTTTGATCGTGAGTAGTCACTATGAGAAAACCGTCTCTAAAGTCGTCTACGTCGCAAACATCAATACATGTAAGTTTGAGGGTGTGAATATCTCATTTATTTCATGTCTTTACTGTTTTTATGAGTTTATATGCATGAAAAATGCATAACACGATTCAAATATAGGTTAGACGAGCCAAAATCGAATTTTGGCCCGAGACAGAAGCCCTTTGCTATGCAAAGAGGCTCGTGCCTCTTATGGGTTCTCGGGTCAGACTCAAACGTGTTTGTTTCTCGTCTTTTCTCTTTATTTCATTTCTTATTTGAAATCGGTTTTTGCCATTTCAAATGATTCAAATTATTTTTATGACAAACGTTTTAGCCATAAATTATAATCACCCTTGGTTCCATATACCATGACGGTTTAATCCGTGACTCGGTGATATTAATTGGTTAATTACATTTTAAAGGAAATTCTTTTATTTTATTTAACATTTAATTCATTTTTATGATAAACATATTTTGACCATTACAAAAATCATCCTTGGTTCTTTATATACCATGACGGTCTATTTCGTGACTCGATGATATTATTGGTTAATTACAAATTAAAGGGTATTTTAACCCTTTTTTATTTTACTTAGCATTTTTCTCGTTTGTTTACATTTATAAATATATTAGTCATAATTCATAATCATCCTTGGTTCTTTATACCATGTCGGTTTAATCCGAGTACGACGATTAACTTGACTAATTACAAAGAAATGAACTTAACATAATTAGTTCAAATCAAACATTTTACATTTTTATTTGTAAACTATGCCTTTCAAACTTGCAAATTCGACAACGAATATTACTAACATAATAGTAATTATTCCAAGTCATGCAAATCATTAATCACAAAAAACGGTTTTAAACAACCTTTTCAACAACTAGGAGACGCGCCTTGGGTTGTCGTCTGACTTGCGCCCCAAGAGGCCGTCTATTTTCACATTTTAAAACCTGGGCAGAGCCCTTTACCTTGCCAATAGGCTCGCGCCCTAACGGGGCTACCTGACACTGTTCTGCCCCATTTTAGTACTTGTCTAAGACGATCCCGATTATGGTTAATCCAAATACATGACGGATCAGATTGACGAGTTTGCATTTTATACTTTGTCTTTTAAACACACTCTTTCAAATAAATGGACCGTGTTAAGCATCATGACCCGAATTTGGTAAATGGATGTTTAATTTCCTTTTTCACATGCAAATCAATCTAAATCCAACTTTGACACCAATTTCTTGGTACATGGATAAATAAACCGACTTAGGAAATTCTCACATGTTAGGTTAAACTTTTGGATGTGAATTCATGCATTAACCGTTTTATCAACTATTGCACTTAAACAACCACGATCGATCAGTAGAGGCTGCTAACGCGGGCGGGATTGGGTGTCCGATTAAAGGGCTTCTCAATACGTACCCTCACCCCTTACTCAGAACCTTTGGATAGTGGATGGCCTTATCCAGGGCGTACGAGAGTCATTTTAGGCATAGAATGCTAAAAGGGGGACGACTCCTTATCTTTAGTACCTATGTCAAGCACCGCTTTTTTCCTTGATTGACTTAGGTATAAAGTGGATTCGAACGGGTTCCAAGCATCCCACAAATGCTTGGTGGCGACTCTGAACATCTCAGCATCATTTCGAGACCCTTGCCGAGACGAAATCGATCGATCTAAAGCGATCTGGTCGAAAGCATTTTTACGCCGCCGAGCGTGGCATTCAAAAGATCGCAGCATGTCCACAGATTGGCTTGGCGTGCAGGTGGCCCGTGACTACGGACCGGTTGGCGGCATCGCACCCGCGGACCGGCTTGTGGCCCATGTCCACAGATTGCCGACTCCGCTGGGGAAAACTAGGACACTTGTGTCTTTGTGATCCTTAGAGGTGAAACTCGAAAGAGGTCGTGGTTAAAGTGCATTAATTGATATTACGGTCATAATTCGGGTTCCTTGTCCGGGCCCACAACATAACCCTTTTCGACCAATTCGCTCGTCTCGTCGGCATGAGTTTTCTCATCCCCGCGTTTTGAATCCCGATTGAGTCAAGCATACCGTTGACATTACACATTTCTGTTTCGTCAAAGAGCTTTCATAACCTTCGAGCAAGAGGCTAGGGCACCCTCCTTATACATTTTGTTTGGATTGGTATCCCTCTCGAAAATCGGGGTTTGATTGCTTGGTGTGTAACCCACCCTTTAAGCCAAAACCCGTGTCAGCATAATGCATAATATAATGAAACTGCGAGTGCTTATGTGTTATGTGATCATAAGTCCTTCCGTGTCATTTTCAAACTTTCAAAAAAAACAACTTTTTGCGCCGTTATAATGGCCGTTTCAAACCTCGGTCTTTCGCCGACCGTTGCATTTCAAACAACACGCCTTTCTAGGCCGTCGTAATGACGATTTTCAAATCCGGTTTTCACAACCATTTCAAAAACACCTTTTTGCGCTGTTATAATGGCCATTTCAAACCTTGGTCTTTCGCCGACCGTTGAATTTCAAACAACACACCATTCTAGGCCGTCAAAATAACGATTTTCGAATCCGGTTTTCCAAAACCATTTCAACACACCTTTTTAGGCCGTCGTAATGACGATTTTCAAATACGGTTTTCTACAACCATTTCAACACGCCTTTCTAGGCTGTCGTAATGACAATTTTCAAATCCGACTTTCTACAACCATTTCAAGAACGCCTTTCTAGGCCATTGTAATGACGATTTTCAAATCCGGTTTCCACAACCGTTTCAAAAACACCTTTTTAGGCCGTCGTAATGACTTTTTCAAATCCGGTTTTTACAACCGTTTTAAAACACCTTTTCATGTTGTTATAATGGCCATTTCAAAACCCGGTTTTTATAACCATATTAAATACACCTTTTCACGTCGTTGTAATGACGATTTCAAACCTTGATTTTCCTAAACCATTTCAAAATACCTTTACGTCGTCGTAATGGCCATTTCAAACCTCAGTCTGTCGCCGACCGTTGCATTCTCAAAGCGCCCTTTTACGCCGTCGTAATGATATTCTACCCTCGAATTTTCAAAATTCGAAATCAAGTTTCAAACAAAAACATTTTTCAAACCGGCGTAATGACGATTTCAACCCATGCAACTTTTCAAATTTCAAATCTCGTTTTCGAAACCAAATTTGGCTTTTCTAAGCCGTCGTAATAACGATTTCAATTCTCGCAATTTTCGATTTGCATACCTTCTTCAAAGGTTAAAACGGTTTTCTAACCCGTAATTTCCAATTTCAAATCTTTGAAAACAAATTTAACCGTTTTCAAATTTCAAATTCAAAATCAAATCTTTGAAAACAAATTTAACCGTTTTCATATTTCAAATCCAATTTCAAACCATTTGAAAACAAATTTGACCATTTTCAGATTTCAAATTCAAAATCAAATTTTTGAAAACAAATTTAACCGTTTTTAAATTTCAATCCAATTTCAAAGCATTTGAAAACAAATTTAACCATTTTTTAAATTTCAATTCAAATTCAAATCATTTAAAAACAAATTTAACCGTTTTCAGATTTCAATCCAATTTCAAACCATTTGAAAACAAATTTAACCGTTTTCAAATTTCAATTAAAAATCCAATCATTTGGAAACAAATTTAACCATTTTCAAATTTCAAATTCAAACTCAATCTTTGAAAACATATTTAACCGTTTTCAAATTTCAAATTCAAAATCAAATCATTTGAAAACAAATCTAACCGTTTTCAAATTTCAATTCAAATTCAAATCATTTGAAAACAAATTTAACCGTTTTCAGATTTCAATCCAATTTCAAATCATTTGAAAAAAAATTTAACCGTTTTCAAATTTCAATTCAAACTCAATCTTTGAAAACAAATTTAACCATTTTCAAATTTCAATTCAAAATCAAATCTTTGAAAACAAGTTTAACTGTTTTCAAATTTCAATTCAGAATCAAATCTTTGAAAACAAATTTAACCGTTTTCAAATTTCAAATCCAATTTCAAGTCTTTGAAAACAAGTTTAACCGTTTTCAGATTTCAAATCAAAACTCAATCTTTGAAAACAAATTTAACCGTTTTCAAATTTTCAACCCAATCTCAAATCTTTGAAAACAAATTTAACCGTTTTCATGGCCATTGTGATGACGATTCCAAATTCTTCAATTCTCGATTTTCAAATCCGTGATTCGGAATTTCAAAATCGTCTTCAAAAACAGCACATTGTTTTTAGAGCCGCCGCAATCTCAACTTTAACCGTCTTTTGAAAACAAACTTAAGACAATCCTTTCAACTGGCCGACCTTCTAAACATCCCTACTCTTCGGAAGCCGTTCATAGAACGACAAATGAATATTTTTGAAAACTTCTATTTTCGAAAACTTCAGTCCACCTTTCTGATTCAACCTCGAGTCGATCAGAGTCCATTTGATTTCAAGTCAAGTCGTCTAGATAACGTCGAATCTCCACCGAAGTTAGTACCTACCTTAATGCTTCTGGTCTAGGTCATGTCGCCTAATTGTCGAGACATCTCCAATGGCGTTAGCAGAGTCAAAACCTCTCGGGTATTAAACCCGTCTTTCCCCCACATTACGGGTCAAAGGTCAAGTTTGTGTACATATCTCGTCCAACGGCGTCACGCCAGCAACAAACCTCCAAATCCCGTCAGAAGTCGTCTGTCTAGGCATCATTATGCCAAAGTTGACACTCGAGTCTAAGTTCACAGTCATGCACCAAGAGTTCAAACACAAGAGGTCATTCACGATCTTTTATGAACTTATAACCTAGTCACACCGTCGCGTCTTCACGACATAACTGCCTTTTATACATATGTGTCGCACTTGCCTTTGTTTGTGCAATACCTTGCCAAGACAAGTTATAACGCCTATCGTTATATCAAATAGGAATCCCTTGGGTGCCATCGATCGCCAATCGGAAACTCAAGAAGCTGATCAACCTTCATCCACCATAACTTCTGCTGAAACCGACAACATGGTCCTTCGACTCTTAGCTACCGTGGAAAACTTGAGCACTCGTCTCTCCCAAGTTGAGGACAAAATGATAACGGGGAATTTTCCCTCTTCCAATATTGAGCAAAGGGTTAAGTTCCTTGAAAGCCGACTACATGCCAACGATAAAATCAACCATAGTTGGAGGGCTACTAAAACCACTGAAACCAATCCCTTGGGTGCTCCACCAACCAATACCAGACGACCTCATAGGTCCTTCCCGGATTTGGGTATGCCT
Organism: Silene latifolia; assembly: GCF_048544455.1. Lineage (NCBI taxonomy): Eukaryota > Viridiplantae > Streptophyta > Magnoliopsida > Caryophyllales > Caryophyllaceae > Silene > Silene latifolia. The sequence continues at coordinate 11,744,590 of NC_133532.1, forward strand.
TATGCCACATCCTTGGAAAGGCTCTTGTTCGGTGTTTTGGTAATGTCACGTAAGGAATTTCTCGATGTTCATATATAATAATAGGATGACGGAATGTGTATTTGTATGATTTCAGCATCTATACCAGTCATGTCAAAATGTGACCAAGCAAAACAAGACATTTTAGTTTTGAGAAAGCTGACCAGATTAGGCCTGACTGAGTCAGGTGCGTCTGATCCCACAAGCTGACGTGATGCATACCTTGCAGCGAGTTGTTTTGCTTGGTGAAAATCGTCAAGACCATCCCCTCGAAACACGATCAGAGCATATCCAAGAAACCCATGACCAGAAATCCAAGTCGGGTAGATTGCCCTAACATTTGAAAACTCATTCTCTATGAGGATGTCCCTCAATGGGTTAAGAGACTTAGAAGTTGGATTCCCAGCAGCATCGCGTATAATTGGGAGATTGTGAATTATGCACGTAATCGGGTTGATATAGCGGGTTACCGATTGCTGAGGAGGTGCGACTGCGGATAATGAAGATGACGATATTCTTTTAATTATGATATGTATGTATATGTAGATTATTTAAAAGTGAAGTAGAACGGTTACTAATAATAAAGTGATTATTATTGTTACTGGAAATGTAATGCTATTTATAGTATAATAAAGCTATAATTAATTGGATTAATTTCATCCGTACCTTACATTCAAACTTGTATTAATTGTGCATGCATGCATGAGGTGAATACTGGTCAAACAAACAATAATAATAGGGCATGCATTGGTAAAACCACAAACTTTTCAGCTTTCACAGTGGATCTATATTTATAACGATTATAAGAAAAAGAGTAAATTAACAATTACTCCCTTTTGTAAATCACTTTTCTAAAATAACTCCCTTGTGAAAACTTTTTAATAATTTACTCCCACAAAATGTTCTCAGGTTAAAAGTTACACCCATTTTCACATTCCGACGACATATTCCGTCAAAAATTCAAATTTTCTATTTTAAAAGCTAAATTTATGACAAAATTGCCCTTCTCCATGCTTTTCTTTACTTGAGCTTTCTCTCTCTTATACTCTTCAATTCATACCTAAACATCAACCCCTAACTTTCTACAATTACTACTTCTATTTACTAATTCTCCTTTTATACTTCATATTTGCTCAACAACTCTCTCCCAATTCCATACCAATTCCATATAATTTCATATCCCATAAAAATAAAAACCCAGAAATAGAACTCAATTTTTTTTAAGAAAATGTTTGTTTTCCAGTATGTTATGCATATGTGTGAAATTAGAAGTGATGCAATTGGGTTTGTATTCGGGTTCGGAGTTTTCTCAAATGTTTTCATAAATTGAAGCATACTATATATGGATCTTGACCACAACAATGAAAGACCCTTCATCAATTATCACGCTCCTTCTTGTTGGAGTTAATTTCTTTGTTTTTTTTTTAAAATAAAAATTAGTGCTATATTTCTTTTTCATTGTGTAGATTTTATTGTCTCTTGATTAGGATTTTGACCCGGATTGTTGATTGCTTAATAAATTATTAATTACTACTTTAGTATTTGTAATTGGTTTTCTTTAATGTTGAAATTGGTGTTACAATACATGGGTAATGTTCATCTTTAGTGGGTTTTTTCACCTTCTTTTGTGGTGATAATCTGGGTTGTTGCAAATTGGCGGTGGAGATGACGGAGAGGCGAGTTGTTGGAGGTGAATGGCTAACTCAGTTCCGATTACTAGTTCGCCATTAAAGATGGAGATGGTGGTGTTGATGAATGGTGCCAAAGTCCAAAACACATGTTTTACAAAAGGGAAAGAAAATATGAATTTATAGAGGGGCAAAACGGTCATAAAAAAAGATTTTTCACCTGAAAGTGTAAATGGGTGCAATTTTTAACCTGAGAACATTTTATGGGAGTAAATTATTAAAAAGTTTTCATAAGCGAGATATTTTAGAAAAGTGGTTTATAAAAGGGTGTAATTATTAATTTACTTTAAGAAAAACCGTTGTTTATTGTGTAATATGACAACGGATTTACAATAACCGTTGTTGATATATGAAATATGATAACGGCTTAACAAAGAACCGTTATCATTTTGTGTTATACATACAGTCAAACAATCAATACTGCAACTTTGAATCAGAAAAAGTATAAATTACAGGGCATGCATTTGTCAAATCACAAACACTAGAAAATCACAGATAATTAAACAATTTTTTTTTTAAAACGGGTTCTGTCCAATCGTTGTTGATATATGTAATATGATAACGGCTTAACAAAGAACCGTTATCATTTTGTGTTATACATATGGTCAAACACGCAATACTGCAACTTTGAATAAGAAAAAGTAAAAATTACAAGGCATGCATTAGTCAAATCAATACCGTTGTGTTTTTTAGTCATTGGACAACGGTTTTTTATAATCGTTTTGTTGCTAATAATTGGACAACGGTTTTTTGATAACTGTTGTGTTTTTACTCATTGGACAACGGTTTTTTGATAACCGTTGTAAGTTAATATGTTTAACTGGTAGAGTTGACCAATTCTTATTTAACTTGTACCGTTTCCAATACAACCCAAACTCATTATAAGTAGAATTATAATTTTCACAGTCTTAACTTGTTCCGTTTGCACTTTCCAATTCTTAACTTGTTAAGTCCTCCATTAATTTTCCACATCGATTATGTCGTCAAGTTCATCAACTTATAGTGGTTCATATTATTCATCCGCTGATGATGATGATAAAGCATCATATGAACCTCTTGTAGAACCCCCAAGTAGATTTATGTACGCTAAACCCTTTACGTGCATCATTCAAAATCTCCCGTATGCAGAGGACGGGCATGAAAAGGCTATACTCTCGTATAGCCTTGACCGGTTAATAGGTTTGATTCGGTTAGCCGGATTGAATTGGGTTCAAACTATCTACCCGGACAATGATGTGCATCATGACTTTAGGCGGTGCGCCCTCATCGAGTTTGGCGGGGGTGAGGAGCGGGAATGCTTTCGTCAGGCTCGCAAACTTGAGCGGGCATTCTATAACAATGACTCTTCGAGACTCTGGTTTGATCAGGATGAACAGCGGGTAGGCCCATATTTATGGGTTGCGAATGAATCTGACCGTCTCCTACTACTTCCGATTCTGCACCGCCAAGTTCGCATTGCCGAGTAGGGGGCAGTCTTGTTGCAACGGAAAACGATTTGTGTGGATTGGGCTGAAGGTGAAAGAGACATATATGGTGATATTGTCTCTGAATTCCAGAGGATGGGGTAACAAAAAACATACTCCCTCCATTCAACTCCACACTACACAGTTTCTTTTTCACGTTTGTCAACGCTTGTTTTACGCGATTTTTTTTCTTTAGCTTGATAATTTAATGTACTCCTAAAAACCCAAGTCATTATAATAAAAGTTTGATATTTTTCTAATGATATTGTCTCTGAATTTCAGAGGATGGAGTAACAAAAAACGTAACAAAAAACATAAATAATTAAACTTTAATTCAAACCACCACCATAATCCAAATACAACTTACAAAGCCAGATAATAATTAAAGACATAATTATTAGAATCTGATGAAGTACTAGGCTACTCATTATGAATTTCAGTATAGAACAAGTCGTAGATCGGCCCTTCATTATCACCGGGAAGCGCAGGTGGAATGGCCTCTCTCTCCCATGACATAGGCACGGTGGCAAGAATGTAATGCTTCCTGCAATGTTTCAGCAGATGATGATCAAGATGGGTCGCAACCCATAGATAAGGGCCTTGTTGTTTATCATCCGAATAGAAGTCCTCTTTCCCCGCATCTTCCCCCGCAAATCTAGCCCCTAATTTTCTTGCCTGACGAAAACTATCATGGCAGTTGGCTTCGTCAAACACGATAAAAGTGAAGCCTACAAAACCTTGCTTGTTTGTAGACACAGGGTACACTTTTTTAACCGCGGTGAAACCGGAGTTATTAAGCATTTGCGTCGACCACCCAAAATTAGGGTTTAAACCTTTTCCATTCACACATAATGAACCGGGAGATTATGGAGAATGCAAGTAAAAGGCTGTGCGTAACGAGGATGTGATTGTAGCTCCGATACACCAGCCATATTTTTTTAGAGAGAAATTTAGAAAGAAATTAAAGAGTAAATATTTGATAATTTAGAATTTGAACTAAAACATTATGAAGACATATTTACAGAATTATTTTGGTCAAATTGAATATTATTGGTCAAATTGAATATTTATTAAAGTTCAGTTTTGAATGCAGTAATCAAATTGAAAAATCTAATCAAATACTGACAACGGTTGAATTGAAAAACCGTTATCTCATAATAGAAAATAATAACGGTTACAAAAAATCCGTAGCTATAACATAACAACAGGTAACAAAAACCGTTGCTGGTGTTAATTTAGTAACGGTTTTCTAACAACCGTTGATAAGAGTGATTCTATAACGAGTTTTTTCAAACCGTTAAAAGTTTTTGACAACTGTTTGTGATGCGTGTCTTTTATATGATGTTTTACATCCCATTTTACACGCATTTCAGAGCTCATTCTTGTAGTTTATGCTGCATTTCTCCCTATTTCCGTCTACTTCCGTATTTTGTACATTATTGCAGAAATGTGAAGAATCCAGCGGAAATCGAGCTAAATCCGTCCCCAAGTATCCTACATTGCATTTGACATAAAGTATTCACCCGAGGAACGAGCTTGGCGCGCAATCAAGGCCCAAAAGACAAGTCCACGAGTTTTAAGAAGTCAAGTAGCAGCTCAAATAGTCGATCGACCATCACCCTCAGTCGATCGACCAATGTTCGGGTTCCAGAAGCTACTGTTTGCTGAGGACCAGTCGATCGACCAGTCCTACCAGTCGATCGACCCAACTGCTAACTCAGATGAGAATTAGAAGACTGAGGAAGCATAAGCCCATGAAGTTTTAGGTTTTGATAATAATTGTTACGCATAGTTGCTATATAACGTAACATAAACATTCGGTTGAGGGATCTGGATTTTTACTGAAGCTTTCATACAATATTATTTAGTTTTAGCTATTCAATAATTAGGGCTTGGATTATTGTTGAGCATCGGATTTTTCAGTTCTTATTCCTAATCTTCCCTTTGCAATCTCGGTATTCCTCTGCCCTAGTTTTTGTTCTTCTTTATTTTCATTAGTATAGAATTGTTAGTTAGTTCCCGCGGCCAATTTATCGTTTATGTTGATCGTTCTCTTTGTCGTTTCGAGCATGAATTCAGTAGTTAGTTTTATCATCATTGTTATTGTTTTTACCCTTAGTATGAGTAGCTAGATTATTTGTGCTAGGATGTAGGCGAGTTTTAGCGTAGGCGGCAAAGTATTGAACATGGCCTGAACCCGCGTGTTGGTCGATCGACCACCTTACCCGGTCGATCGACTGACCTTGTGAGGTTACCCTTCGTTTTAATTGAATTTAATCTTGTATTTAACGAATCGAATGCATGCGACCAGTTAAATGCTTATTTTATGACCGACCCATTAGATCGAAAGATAGGGAAAGTTATTTGACCACCAATTAGATCGACTAAACTGTGCTAAGATCGAAAGATAGGTATAGTTTAGACCATTAGTCACTTTTCAGGACGAGAGTCAGTATTAGTGATATTAGGGACCTATAGCGAGATCGAAAGATGCTATTTGTTAAGAGTGGACCGAGAGGACCTCTTGTTTCCCGCCTCACTTGTGTTCGATTTAGACTTGTTTAGTATGCTGCCGCCGAAGCTTTAATGGACCGATCATCTTAGTACCCTTTCTTTATCTGTTAAACCGTCTTTTAGTTTATTATCTTTATCTATTCTTAGCTTTAGACCATTTCAACTCAACCCCCACAATTGTTACCTTAGACTGAATATAAATCAACTAGAATTTACATCTGCCTCCTTGTGGTTCGATCCTGTTACCACTAGCCTAGGTTAGTCTTAATAGGAAATTATAAATATTTTCTTTGGTACTCACAACGTTGGGTATCAAATTTTGGCGTCGTTGCGGGGAGGCAATAGTCCTAATTTTAGTTGTTTTATTTTTTAGTCTTTCTTAGTTTAAGGGACTTCTGTTCCTTAAACTTTTCTTATATTCTTTTTGTAGTTTCCTCTTACGCGCAGGTCACAGGGTAGTGAACTAGTGCCATTTGACCCTGAGATAGAGAAATCCTTGCGCGAGTTGAGACGAACACAAAGAGTACTACCGACAGAGGAAGATCTGAGTACTCTGTCAAGCTATTACAAGCACAATCTGTTCGAAGAAGACCCACAGTCTTCACCCCGTTTCCACTTCTTCACCCGAGACAGTTACTTCTCCAGAAATTCCAGTCATGGCCGAGGAAGCAAGTATAGCTAGTCATTCTGAGCCGACAGCTGAAAACTTATATAAGGGGTTCGAATTACCAGGAGATGGCAGGAAGTTCGAACCAAAGCCTTCATACATTAGCATGGTTGAGAAGAACAAGTTTGGGGGAGCTGCAAATGAAGATGCAGCTAAGCATATGGAGACCTTTATTGACTACTGCTGTTCCATACCCCCACCAGCTGGCGTGACCCACGACCAGATCAAGGAGACTATGTTCATCTTCTCCCTTCGTGATGCTGAAAGGGAGTGGTATAGAGATTTGGACCGAACCGTTCAGGGGATCACTGATTGGAATTCATTGGCATTGGCATTCTACAAGAAGTACTTTTCTGCTTCAAGGACGATTGCTATTAGAGCTAAAATCACGGGCTTTAAACAAGGGCCAGATGAGAATTTCCACGAAGCATGGGTCCGATTTAAGAAGTTGGTGCGAACCATACCGCACCATGGGTTCGAAAAGTGGAGCTTATGCAATCATTTCTACAATGGGTTATACGACGATCACAGGGCCATTTTGGATGCTGCAGCCAATGGAAGATTCGCTGAAAATTTGGGAGCAACCAAGGGGTGGAAGATCATTGACGATCTAGCTACCCACAAGGCCGAGTATGGAAATTCTAGAGGGAACCAGAGGAGAGCTGCTGAATCCTCCTCTGTCGCTGCGCTTGAGGCTCTTACTGCGAGATTTGACAAGTATGAGCTAGGAGGAGCTTCTAAAGGTGGGATGTACCAAGTCAATGCTGTGTCAGACGGTCCTTTCGTCTGTGAAAGGTGTGGAGCTGAGGGTCATGTCTCGAAGAACTGCCCTAGTCCCTTTGAGTCTTGTGCTGCCTTTCAACACTATAGGCAGACCAACACCTACTATAAGCCGAATACCCATCCGAACTTGAGTTGGAGGAGCCAAAATGTCCTGAACCCAACTCAAGCTCCGCCGCAAGAAGAACCCTATGTGCCCCCTCATCAAAAGCAACAACAATATCGAAATCTCCTTATGTGCCGCAGCAGCAAAGAACAATCGCACTTCTGAATTTTCCGAGCTTAAGAACCTGTTGCTAAAGGAGTCCCAAGCAAGAGAGGCCGGGATGAAGCTACTAGAGAGCCAAATAGCTCAATTGGCTAGCAAAAGCAACACTCGAGCTCCCGGACACTTGCCGACCCAAACTGACCAAAAGGAGACCTTAAATGCCATCATCTTGAGGAGCGGGTCCACCCTTGATGGTCCTGCCATGGTCGAGGACGCTGTTGAAAAAGATGAGTCGGAAACAAGTCCAAAGAAAGCTTCAACGAATAAATCAAAGAAACAAAGTCTACCAGGGTATATCGATCGATCGATGATATACCTAGTCGATCGATCAAGCACGGGTTACATGAGCTTGAATCAGACATCTCGGTCGATCGATCGAGGACGAGATCGATCGGCCGAGATCGCTGATGATCTTGAGGAATTTCGTCCTTTAATGCCAAATAATCTGCGAGACCACTTGTTTCGGGGTACCACAATCCCGAAGACTTTAGGACAAGACCCGAGTCTTGATGGGTCGATCCCGGTCCCAAGTTCGACCCAATGACGGTTAATGGCTCACATTTGAGACGGTCTGAAGAGGGGTCTAGCTTCAACAAAGAGAAGGTGACGGACTTTCACCTAAGTCCAAGGATGCTTAAGCACGCGTGATTTGGAGGAGAGAGCTAAGGTACTTCTTACAGCCCTTACCCGGAGAGGCTAGTGCCGACCAAGGAACAGTATCTTTCAAAGCAAATTTGAAAAAGTTATCCGTAGTCTGAATGTACAAGTCCCCTTCCTCGAGTTAGTTAACCAAGTACCCGCTTATACTAAATTTATGAAACAACTTTTGTCCAAAAAGCGGTCACTTGAAACAATGCACACCGTCGCACTCACTAAGGAGTCTTGCTCTTATCTCATCCCACACTGCGCCCCATAAGTTAGAGGATCCGGCAGCTTTTTCTGTTCCTTGCAAAATAGGTACCTTCTCTATTGAGAAGGCATTATGTGACCTAGGGGCTAGTATAAGCGTCATGCCCTTGAGTTTAGGTAGGAAGCTTAAGTTGACCGGTTTGCTATCACAGACATGACATTCGGATGGTGACCGATCTGCGGTCGAGCCTATAAGAGTCCTAGAGGACATACCCGTCCAAATAGGGAAGTTTTTCTTCCCTGTTGACTTTGTTGTCCTTGACATGCCCGAGGATGCCCATATACCGATCATCCTAGGTAGGCCGTTTACGCACACTTCTTTGGTGCGATTATTGACGTAGGCTCTGGAACTTTGACCTTCAAAGTTGGGAAACATTCTATCATTTTTGCCCAACCTGCTAAAAAGAAGGACCCCATGTGGCCTGTTACTTGTAATACGGTTTCTGAAAAGAAATCGTACTTTGGGCTTCCTGAATTGCCTGTCTCTATTACTACTCCTGTGCTAACCCCTCCGCCCCGGACTGGGAGCAAAAAGGAGGAAGAATTTGTTGTTTTAGACATTGCAGGAGCTGGTTTGGGGAAGGATGAGTTGCATGTCACTCTAGCTGCGACAAAGCCTATCATTCAAAGAGGAGGTCTTGGTTGCCTGAGCTATGGAATTGATGAGATAGTTGATGACGAGCCAGTCAAAGCAAAGGAGTCCGACTTAGATTCCGATGAGCCCAAAGAGACCCTTGATTGGGGAGATGACGAAGTTGATCCGTTGAGCTCTCCGACTGTTGAAGCTGAGAAGGGTGCAGCTGATAAGATGAGCACCATTGAGGCTACCTCTAGTAGCCAGAAGCCGACGAAGTGGGCCATACCGTGGTCCTTCTTGATCAACTATTAGTTGATCGAGCTCGTCATAATCTTCATTTTATTTGCTTTGTTAAGACATTTTTTTTATTGCTTTTGTGTGCGCGAAAACTTCGCATTTTATTTCTCTTATTTAGGATTTTATTTAGGATTTTTGAGTGCCTTAGACTTTATTCTGGGTTTTGCGCAATTTTTTGGGCGCGTATTATTGTACATTTGCAGGTTTTAGACCTCGGTAGCTCTAGTTATTGAGCTAATACGAAGAATTAAGATGTCGCAGCAGTGTTTTCAGTCGATCGACTGGCCTATATGGTCGATCGACTGATTTGCAGGTTTACAGGAGCTACTGTTCACGCCCACTTGGTCGATCGACCGATCTTCTTGGTCGATCGACCACTGCTGCTGCTGTATTTGTTCACGACCTCTCCCCTGCTGTGTTTGGTCGATTTGCGGACTTAAGGGAGTTCTCTACTCCTTTTATCTTCCGTAAAATTTATATATTTCTTCTGTTCTCTCATTTATGCACAATTTTACCGCTTCAACAAATTGTTTTCTCAGTCTTATGCGTGGTATTTTTCTGTCTTTTCAGGCACTTATGGTAGCACTGCTAGCTACTGAAACCTCCTAGCTCACGCTGGTTTGGGGAGGTTTCCTTTGCGCTTAAAGTCTTGTGAGTTCCCGCTTTCTTTACTTCATGTCATATTTATTTATTTCTCGCAAATTCCCATTTCTCTCTTCTTCATTATATGATTTTTGCACAATGGGGACATTGTGCGGTTTGGTTTGGGGAAGGGTTTTGCGTCGCATATCATTTGCTTGCATTCACGTTTACATTCTGTTTTGCATTGTTTATTTCATTTCTCTTATATATACAAAAAAAAAAAAAAAAAATTGAAAAATTTCAAAAAATTTCCATAAAATGCACGTTTATTTTAGCATATAGGTCGAGTCGGAACGGTAGTATTTCCATGATGATTTAGCATTTGCACCTGTTTTGCCTGAGCCTTGCTAGATTAACATGTTATTAGTGGAATCGTAATTGCATATCTACGAGTTTTCGTTGAATTACTTGCTGGACTTGAGACTTGACTTAGAAAATTGGCAAACTACATTATATTCTGAGAATTAGAGCCTATAACTGGTGACATCTATGACCAGTTTATCTAGGATGTGAGTAGTTCTCCTTATAAGACATGTTACATAAATTTGCATAAATATGAACTTAATCTACTTAATACCTGTATGCATTCGGTTTGTGGTTTGTTGACACATGTGGTAGAGGTTTTCCTTTATTCATTTTTCCCATAAACTCCACACTACCAAAAATATCCCTTTTTGTCCCATTTACTACATCCTACATTTAGCCTGTCCTTTGTCAAGCTAGTAGTTTACGTTTTTGGGATTGTTACTTCGTTTTTTGTGGCATATGCTCTGTTGAGATGATGATTGGAAAATGAAAAAAGGAAAGAAAGAAACAAAAGAAAAAAAAAACAAGAGAAAAATGATTCGAAAAAAGAAAAAAAAAAAGAGTTATGTACTGTTCAAGGCAGTCGATCGACTGCCCAATTGGGTCGATCGACTGAAGATCCGAGAAAGAAATCAATTCGCATAATTTAATCCTTATCTTTTGGCCATTTTTGCTCCCATGGTTCATTCAATCCTATGGGGAGTTTATTGATTTATTATTTTGGAGACTGTGAGTTTTGTGCTTGCTATAGCACCATTTCGTTTGATTATGAGCAAGAAGTTGGATGTTGCCACTTGGTTCCGTTTTGGTGCTAGCTTGATCACCTGTACCTCCACTTTACCATAAAACGTTTTGCCTCTTCTTACCCATACCTCACATTTCCATATTTATACCTCGGCATGTGTCATTGGTCATCTGTTTGGTTGGAATGCATATGTACGGTCATAGAGATTTCTTTCATATTCTATTGCTGGCATGTCTTCATAGGTTGTAGTTCGGTGAGAGTCACTACAAAATCAATTCATAATTGGGTTATTTGACATGAATAATCCAAACTATACCCCCTCTTCTTATATTAATCCCTACTAACGTTTAACTGAGAAAAATCTGAATTACGCCTTCATTTATCTTTCACTGAACTCGGCCTATTTTTTACCTATTACAAGAGGTAATGTTTCAGGTCATAGGAAAGTGGGGCCCATTTTTTTGGTGTTCTTCAAAATCTGCCCAGAAATCGAAAATTAATTTGTAACTTGCTCCAAATTAAAAGTAAAACCCAGAAATCCCAAATTAATTTAACACGTTCTTCTTCCGGAATCTGACACTTCCCCAAAATAATTTCAGTACTAATCAAAACCGAAAAACCCTAAACCAATACAATCAATCAAACACTATAGTCCCAAATTTTAGCAAAAACCCTAAACCATTAAAATCATGATACGGTCTGTAATCAAACACTATGATGAAGAGTGGTAGTGGTAGCTCCCTGTCAACACCCATAACTCTCTCCTCAAAATCATAATACAGAGTACTACCCATTAACCTATTGCATTCCCTTAAAAAAATTTATTAATATCTTTGCAGCCATTTTGTCTCAATCAAGGGTCCCAAATCTCTCTTTTCTTCATTCTCCATTTCTACATCTTGTTACTTGATTTCTTTCTGGGTTTCTGTTATCATCTATGCCCATTGCTTTTTGTCAACTCATGATTCACATCTTTGTGGGGTTACTTTCATAAAATGAGATTTGAAGAGGTTTTTGATGAGATATGTTGTTTTAGTTTGATTTGAATTGAGATTTTTATGAGATTTGTTGTTAATTTGAAGGGAATTTGATTTTGACGAATGTTAAGTATAATGTGAGAATTGATTTTGAAGAGTGCATCAAAGTATAAAACTCGGGATAGGTTGGTGGTGGCAGAGTGAGGAAGGGACGTTGTTGTTGTTGGTGGTGGTGGCGGCGGCAGTGGCGGAGTAGTCAGGTTGCTGAGAGGGAGGGAGATGAATGTGAGGATGGTTTTGGGTGTTTGATGGTTGATTGATGATGGAGAACGACTTCTAGTTATTAGGGTTTATTTATTGATTTTAATTTTTTTTTTTAAACTGTGACTTGATTAACAGGTATCCGGTTACCTGGTCTATTATGAGAAAAATGAGAGCGTAATTCAGATTTTTCTCAGTTAAATGTTAGTATGGATTAATATGAGAAGATGGGGCATAGTTTGGATTATTCTCATCAAATAACCCTTCTTTCTATCTTACATATTTTCACCCGTACTTATTGAGTGATCTGAGCGACCCGTGAGAGTCCAATTTGATAAGTCTATACAGTTGGCAGTTCAGCATAATTTTAACGGCTTCATAACTCGTTTGCATGATTCACATTACTAATTGATTGTTGGTTGTGCATTAAAATTGGTTTAGGCTTAACAGCTTGCATTTCGCTCTGAGATTGAACTCGTTCCATTAGGTTATTAGATCGAGTCTAGTTCTTGCTTGGGGACAAGCAAGGGTTCGGTTTGAGGAAGTTTGATGCGTGTCTTTTATATGATGTTTTACATCCCATTTTACACGCATTTCAGAGCTCATTCTTGTAGTTTATGCTGCATTTCTCCCTATTTCCGTCTACTTCCGTATTTTGTACATTATTGCAGAAATGTGAAGAATCCAGCGGAAATCGAGCTAAATTCGTCCCCAGGTATCCTACATTGCATTTGACATAAAGTATTCACCCGAGGAACGAGCTTGGCGCGCAATCAAGGCCCAAAAGACAAGTCCACGAGTTTTAAGAAGTCAAGTAGCAGCTCAAATAGTCGATCGACCATCACCCTCGGTCGATCGACCAATGTTCGGGTTCCAGAAGCTACTGTTTGCTGAGGACCAGTCGATCGACCAGTCCTACCAGTCGATCGACCCAACTGCTAACTCAGACGAGAATTAGAAGACTGAGGAAGCATAAGCCCATGAAGTTTTAGGTTTTGATAATAATTGTTACGCATAGTTGCTATATAACGTAACATAAACATTCAGTTGAGGGATCTGGATTTTTACTGAAGCTTTCATACAATATTATTTAGTTTTAGCTATTCAATAATTAGGGCTTGGATTATTGTTGAGCATCGGATTTTTCAGTTCTTATTCCTAATCTTCCCTTTGCAATCTCGGTATTCCTCTGCCCTAGTTTTTGTTCTTCTTTATTTTCATTAGTATAGAATTGTTAGTTAGTTCCCGCAGCCAATTTATCGTTTATGTTGATCGTTCTCTTTGTCGTTTCGAGCATGAATTCAGTAGTTAGTTTTATCATCATTGTTATTGTTTTTACCCTTAGTATGAGTAGCTAGATTATTTGTGCTAGGATGTAGGCGAGTTTTAGCGTAGGCGGCAAAGTATTGAACACGGCCTGAACCCGCGTGTTGGTCGATCGACCACCTTACCCTGTCGATCGACTAACCTTGTGAGGTTACCCTTCGTTTTAGTTTAATTTAATCTTGTATTTAACGAATTGAATGCATGCGACCAGTTAAATGCTTATTTTATGACCGACCCATTAGATCGAAAGATAGGGAAAGTTATTTGACCACCAATTAGATCGACTAAACTGTGCTAAGATCGAAAGATAGGTATAGTTTAGACCATTAGTCACTTTTCAGGACGAGAGTCAGTATTAGTGATATTAGGGACCTATAGCGAGATCGAAAGATGCTATTTGTTAAGAGTGGACCGAGAGGACCTCTTGTTTCCCACCTCACTTGTGTTCGATTTAGACTTGTTTAGTATGCTGCCGCCGAAGCTTTAATGGACCGATCATCCTAGTACCCTTTATTTATCTGTTTAACCGTCTTTTAGTTTATTATCTTTATCTGTTCTTAGCTTTAGACCATTTCAACTCAACCCCACAATTGTTACCTTAGACTGAATATAAATCAACTAGAATTTACATCTGCCTCCTTGTGGTTCGACCCTGTTACCACTAGCCTAGGTTAGTCTTAATAGGAAATTATAAATATTATCTTTGGTACTCACAACGACGGGTATCAGTTTGTTAAGAAGCCGTTGTAAAATTATAATAACAACGAGGGAAACCGTTGTTCCTATTAGCGCGGTCTAGGTTTCCGCCAATATTTGGAAAACGGTAATCGAAGTGTCGTTATTAAATGCATTAAATCATTGTGATACGCTCCTTATAGATTGCCAGATTTAACGTAGTGAGTATGGTCAAAATGTCCTTCGGGAAGGAAGTTGACATAGTATTCAGGAAATTGAGTAGATCAGTCATGATTAACAAACCTTCTGTTTAGCCTACTGAACACTTTAACTCCAATAGAATGTCTATTACCTTACACTCCTCAAGACATTATTAAAAAGGTTATGCCTTAACATTAGAAACAGTACCTCCTAATCGGTCACTAGCTAGCTTGAGTAACACAATTAAAATCTCCCCGTATTAACTATGGCCCTTGACTACTTCTAGCAATTCTCATAAGATTGGACCACAGTGATTCCCTTCCTCTAACAGCTCATTGAATGCATAGACCAAAATAACATGCATTTGCTCATGAATTTCCTTTTGATAAGTTATATACTTAAATAATTGTGAATAGAATACAAAATTGAAAATGTCATGTTCAGAGATTAGAGGGGATTCAAACCTAGAATTATCAACAAAGCTTAAAATATTGAATGGAAGCAACAACTTGTAATGGAAATTACTAAAGATCGCCTCTAAAATACTCATCTCGCCCCTAAATTTTATTTATTTTTCCAAGTTTTCCCTTCTCTATACTTTAACTCTCTAAAATTCTTTTTTTTTTTGGTAAATCGTAAATGAGCGACGGTAATCCTTTTTTTAATTATATCTTTAATTCGTACAATAATGAGAGCAGATGACGAATTCAGCGGATAGTAATTATGTAACTAATTGCTCATTATTTGTTACCTATTTTAGTGTAATATTAGTTGTAATCCTTTCCCTTTTATTAGCCAATTAGTTCCTAAATTATAGCTAGCTAATTGTATTTATACTCAGCTGATTGTTAATAACAGGCATCCATTAATCTCTTTCATGGTATCATTAGGGTTCGATTCTTATTAATCGCTTCCGCTCACCCTATTCTTCTTTTTTCTTCTTTCTCAATCTCGACCTCACGTCACACACAATGACTACTGATGCATCAGGAAAATCAACCTTTCATTCTGCTCTTGCCGTCAATAGCATACGGAACCATATCACCGTCGTTCTAGGTATGGACAATGGCCAATACCCATTATGGGTCGCCCTCTTCACAAATCACGTAAAATTAAACCGCGTGCTTCATCACATCATCAAACCGAAGGGATCGCTGCCTAAGCCCCTTCCACCGATGATGAAAAGGAGATGTGGGAGACTCTCGACGTTACGGTTCTCCAGTGGATATACTCCACCGTCAGCAATGACCTCTTGGAAATGATCGTTGAAGTCGATACAACCGTCATGGCAACATGGGATCGTTTGGCTAACATTTTCCAAGACAATCAGAATTCTCGAGCGATGACACTCGAGCAAGAATTCTCCCATATCGCCATGGCTAATTTTCCCTCTACCTCCGCTTATTGTGAACGACTCAAATCGTTGGCGGATCAATTGAAAAACGTTGGCTCACCGGTCTCGAATAACCGATTGGTTCCTCAAATGGTCTCCGGTCTCACGGAGGCGTATCACGACGTTGGGACCATCATTCGCCAGGCGAATCCTCTTCCTGCGTTTTATCAGGCGCGGTCCATGCTCACCTTGCAGGAGGCGGGTCTAGCGAAGCAGAATTCGTCATCTGCTCTGTATGCTAAGGGTGCTTCTGATGGTGATGACAGCGGCTCGTCCTCGAAAGCTGTTGCTCCCTTGACTGGTAAAGGTGGCAGACAAAATGGCTCTGGTGGCAAAAAGAAGGGTAAAGGAGGCAAGGGAAACAATGGAAACCACAAGGCTACTACGTCCCCTGTTTCCCCTGCCCAGCAACCTGTTGCTCCGTCGTTTCAGTGGCCTGCAGGGTATGGGTCTTGGCAATGGCCCTCCTCTCCTTGGGGCTATCCGCCTTGTCCATACCCTACTGGTCTGTGGGCTCGTCCTGGTTTTCATCAACCAGGAATTCTTAGGCCCCGTCCTGCTCAGGCGTACACTACAGGCGCTGCCGCTACCCTCCCAAAACCACATCAACCTCTTATTCTTAAAAATGTCCTATTTGTTCCTAAATTGGTTAAAATATTAGTGTCAGTACGCAAATTTACAATCGATAATAAGGTCTCTGTTGAATTTGATCCTTTTGACTTATGTGTGAAGGATTTGCGGACGGGGACTCGTCTAATGAGGTGTGAGAGTCGGAGAGAATTGTATCCAATTTCATCCAATAAAACCAGTGCCGGTCCACCATCTATATTTGCTGCTTTATCGTCTTCGCTTTGGCATGACCGTTTAGGTCATCCCGGGGCTCCAGTTTTTAATTCTCTAAGGCAAAACAATTTTATTGATTGTATCTCAATTTCTTGAAATAATGTCTGTCAGTCTTTCTCTCTTGGAAAAAATATCCGTCTGCCTTTTGTTATTTCTCATTCGCGCACCTATATGCCCTTTGATATTATACATTGTGATCTTTGGACATCTCCCGACCTTAGCTCGTCAGGTGATGATAAACATTATTTGATAATCTTGGATGACTATAGTAATTTTTTATGGACAATTCCCATTGCCACAAAAAATCAAGTTCGTTCTATTTTGTTAAATTTCCACGCCTATATTCAAAAACAATTCGAGGGTAAAATAAAATCGATTCAATGTGATAACGTGACAGAATTTGTTAATGGTTTGTTCAAAGAATTTTGTGCCACGCATGGTTTGGAATTTCGCCTTTCATGCCCACACACCTCATCCCAAAACAAGAAAGCCGAGCGCAAAATTCGATCCGTTAATAACAATATTCGAACCAATTTATTACACGCCTCCGTACCTACAAAATATTGGCCTCACGCGTTAGAATTAGAAACCTACCTTTCCAATATTATTCCGAGCAAACCTATCGACTACAACATTCCTCTTACTTTGCTATATCACCGTCAACCGTTATATAGTCATCTACAAGTTTTTCGTTGCCTGTGTTTCCCTCTTATTCCCTCTACCACTATTCACAAATTGCAGCCTAGGTCCACTCCGTGTGTCTTCTTAGGTTATCCGAAAAATCATCGTGGCTACAAATGTCTTGACCTCTCGTCTAATAAAATCTTCATTATTCGTCACGTCATTTTTGATGAAACCGTGTTTCCGTTCACCAAAATACATTCACCTGCCACCCACACATACGATTTTTTGGATGATGGTCCGTCTCCCTATGTCATACAGCAATTGACATCGAGTCAGCCTCAGCCCTCCCCTGCCTCACCACGGACCTCTGCCAACCCACCTCCTGGTTCCCCTCCAAGTAACCAGCCCCTTAACAATCCCCCTCCCAATGAGCAGGTAGTTAACCCAACCACAGCCCATGTGTCGAGACCACCCATTCCCGTCTCCAAACCCACAACTCGGGCTGATCACGTATTTACAAACCCAACCCCAAGTATTCAAAACCCAATACCCACCAAAACTTGAGTCGCACATTTGCCCTCTCCCCTGTTCCTCGTAACCCCGTGATGGCTATACGTGACTCTAATTGGAAAATGGCTACGGATGATGAATACAATGCTCTTATTAATAATAAGACTTGGGTCTTGGTTCCACGGCCACCGAATGTTAATGTCATACGGTCCATGTGGATTTTTCACCATAAATTTAACTCTAACGGGTCTTTTGAAAGGTATAAAGCACGTCTTGTAGGTGATGGAAAAACGCAACAAGTGGGAGTTGATTGCGGAGAGACGTTTAGCCCTGTGGTTAAGCCTTCTACTATCCGAACTGTACTATGTCTCGCTTTATCTCATTCTTGTTCCATCAATCAACTTGATGTCAAGAATGCGTTTCTCCATGGTGCCCTCCATGAGACGGTTTACATGTACCAGCCTCTCGTTATAGGGAGAAGCTTCGACCTGATCATGTTTGCCTCCTAAAGAAATCACTTTACGGTCGTAAGCAAGCTCCTCGCGCTTGGTACAAAAGGTTTGCGGATTTTCTTGCTCTTCTCCGACAAGGTAATAATTTAGCATATTTATTGATCTATGTCGATGATATAATACTCACTTGTTCAACTGAGTCCCTTCGTCAAACGATTATGAGTCGTCTTCATGCTGAATTTGCAATGAAGGATCTCGGCAATTTATGCTATTTCCTTGGCATCTCCGTAAAAAAAAACAAGCACGGTATGTTTCTTTCTCAATCGAAATATGCTGCGGATATTATTGAGCGTGCTGGCATGACTTGTGACACCCTCATTAATTGCGGAAAAATAAACACGTAATTCTAGAATAAAACTGCATGGATATGTTTGTAATAGGTTCATTTGGGTAAAAACCTGTAATTTTTAAAACCTGAACCTGTTATAAAGATATCCAAATTGGAAGGTGTCAAACATACAAGGTCTAACTAGAAGTTTCACAACATAACCATCATTAAAGTCGCGAATAGCAAATTATACAACCAAATGTAAGGAGGGAGACATATGTCCCTAAAATGTATGTGACATAAAAAGTATTTAAGGGTCACAATAAAATAAAGCCAATCTAGGTTCCAAGGTTACTTTGCTCGCTAGCTCGTCCATGTACCCCATATATGCATCACCTACCTTGTCATTCGCATTTTATACAAATACGAAAGCCACGGTCGATGGGGAGTAACTCCGAGTTCTCCCAGCCACGAAATGTCATAATTAATATAACATGTAAACATAAGAATATGAATACGAATCACACAATGCCTTAGCATATAGATGCTAGACAGTCGTGCTTATCATGTGAACAACAATATAACAACACATAGTCCTAGCATGTGAATACTAGACCGACTCATACTACACTATCATGTGAATCACATAACATCCAGGAATCCAAACTCTATCAACCATAGCCGGCTTGCATCTCACCTTCTATGATTCATAGAATCACCATACAAGAAAGGACAATATATCAAAGACAGGGCATAAGTTCTTAGTACGGTCAATAGTCACTCAGAATCGAGTCTATACCACGAGGTAGGGAAGGTAATCGAACCGGTATCTTGGCTCAGAGGTTCTATCAAAACATGGCCAAGACACAACACAACCCTAGCCTAAAATCTGCGCAGACCTAGACATGCGGATACACACCACCGCACCCAAGACCCACAATTTTTCTAAAACAAAGTGAGTACCCTAAGGAGTCCACCAAAGGATTGGCTAGTACTTAAGCTGACCACTTACTCTCAAAATAAGTAACGAGGTCATGCCCCAACTTGGATATAAACCCACCAAGTCAGGAACACAGAGGCTATTAAGCAGTGAACATACACTCGTCAAAGACTATAATGACCTATCTATGATGAAGGCCGAAATACTCACCTAGGACCTAGTCCCAGCTAGTCCCAGCTTGAATACTTTAGTCCACACCACACAAGACAAGTAGGATACCCAATTCAGCTGACAATCCAACACTATCTCCATTATCAATAATAATCCAAATTCCAGCTAACCGTTAATTTCATAATTCATGAGAACAAGCTAAAATGGCAAAGAGGCAACAAGACTGAAGTATAAGGCAGCCAATTCATCCAACAACCAACATGTGAAATGATAATTACAAATATCAAGACATAACATAAAATTTCCAATAACAACCAATCTTACCTCAAAGACAAACCCTCGACCCGAGTCCCGCGACGGGTCATCGGTCAAATCGAGGCTGACTGGTTTAAACCTAGTTTGACCAAACTCGTTCGGTCAATCTGGCCCAGCTCAGAGTCTTGGCCTGCTTTGGCCCAAATTAAAAATTTTATCACAATATTATTCTCATGCTATTTCCAATTTCTATCATGTGAAAAACGAAAGTAAAACATTATCAATCACCTAAACACTTATCAAACAACAAACACAACATCAACTACTAATGTGACATTAATTCGTCGAGTAATTCGGAATAGTTACCTTAAGCTAGCAAAGAGACAAGCAATAACTTGAGAAAGCTTCTAAAACCCAAAATTACTCTTCATCTTCAACCATTTATGAGCCACCTAAAATAATTATGTGAAAGGACGATATTAACGAATTATCTTTATATAAAATATGAGACGGAAATTAATTTAATTATATTTTAAATAAACCTATCTAGCGTCAAAACAATTTATAGACACGGCTCAAAAGTTATAAAGACAACCTCAAACTCGGCCTAACCACCAACTACACATGGCCTCAAACTCGTGACTTAGCTGGGCCACTGCCTAGGTCACGGCCATCAAACTCGCCTAAAAGCAAGCCATAAGGAGTCCGACACGACCACCACCCGACTACCCATAGCCACCCTTCACCCTACTTCATAACCTGACCCAAAAATCAGTCCAAAACAGAACCCAAAAGATGCCTAAGTTCGACCCCAACTCCAGTCCTCAAATGCAAAGTGAAAACCCACGATGACAGCTCTCGTCCCTGCCCAAAACAGAGTACCAATCGTCCCCTTAAGACTCCATTCTCGCGCCTAAAAACAGTCCTAGCTGAGCCAACTAAGTCAGCATTTAAAACGGTTTTAGAGCGGAAATCCACAAGTATAAAGTAACTCAAAAACAGACCCTAAAGACTAAAAAATCGCCCCAACACAGAGTCCAAATTAGTCCAAAACAATCCCTACATATCAATATACACCGTCTCAACTATAAAACACACCAATTATCACCCAAAACAATCCATACATGTCAGCATACACCGTCTTAAATATACCATTTACTAGCTAGCATCCCAAATGATCCCTAGAGGTCAGTATACACCGTCTCAATCATCTCCACATATTAGTATACACCGTCTTAATTATAAAACAGACTAACCAGCATTCGAAATAAACATATTTTACAAGTAATATCGAGTAACCTATCATTGTTACCTTTTTAATCTTCTACCAGACCGTCTATTTTAGTACATACAACCGTCTTATAATAAATAAAGCTGAAAATATAAACGGGTTTGTAAAAATACATGACGAAAATGAATTTTACTTACAACGGATTGACAGAACGATGAAAGCGGCAAAGACTATGGAACGAAAATCATTGATAATGGATGACAAACGGAGTGGCAGAATCAATTTAAAATTAATTAAAAAAAAATGAAAAGAACGAAAAAGAAGAAAAAGGAAGGGAGAAGAAGAAATGTTGCGTGAGAAATGAGGGAGCAGCCTGCCTGCCTGCTATTTATTATACGTACGTTTCTTCGTCGTTAAGAAACTTCGATAGTTATTAAAACCGTTTGAGTTAAATTTAACCGGTTTTAGTAAAAGTTTCATAATAAAAAACGGAATCAATAATAAATAAATTTAATGAGTGAAAATAAAATAAACTCAGCTAGTTAACGTAAATAATACAATATCAGCTTGAATCGGAATTATTAGCGATTTTTACAAAACTAACGGATATTAATAAAAATTGCTAATTTAGTGAAATAAGCTCAAAATAGCTAATTGGACGGTTTTGTTCCCAAAATCCATCTCGGGTTCACTTAAAACAACTTTCATAAGGACTCGTAAAGAAACGGAAATTATTAAATAAATAAACTCGAACTAACTTCAATAAACTCGAACTAACTTTAAATAAACTTATTAATGATTATTAAAATTAACGTATCGAATTATGATGAAATTAATTAATTAGCTAAGCATATATATATATATATAAATCGTTAAATGATGTAATTAAATTCAAAATAGCAATTAAAAGAATTTTATCCAACTTAATAAAATACGGGGTGTTACAATCACCCCATCTTTTTTAAAAAGTTTCGTCCTCGAAACTTGAAAGTATAAATGAAAGGTTATAAAAATAAAACTGAAATTGGAATCGGCAACCAAAACATTTTAAAGGTTATTTATCGTAAGAATCAAAATTCTTTCAAAAGTTTCAAATAAAATTTTCCGAAAATGAACCGATTCTCATCGGAGGAACGGAAGTGTTCTCGTTGCGCATTCAAGAACATCACATTCCAAATCAAAGATAAGGTCAAAAAGCAAATTATTTGTATAAATCGAAAATCAAAATACTTTCAGAAACATTAATGAAAAGTTTTCAAAAGTATAAGTCTCATTCATGGAACGAAATTGCTCTTGTTGTGCACACAAGAACGCTAACCTTCCAAGTCAAAGACAAATTTAAAACCGAAAATCACTCGTCGACAAGAGTAGAACAAGTTATTAAACGTTTCTAATAACGAGTTCTAACATCCGATCAACGTTAAAATCAAAAGAAAAGGTAATCTACTCAAATTTTCTTTTGCAAAAAGCCAAAATAGAAATAAAGGTTTCACCTTTAAACTAAAAGGGAGTTAAATTCCGGAAATATAATATTAAACTTTGACAAAGAAGTCATAAATAGATCAAAGTTAACAGAAATTGGATAAAATTTAACGAAATCTCGGGTCTAGTAATTAAAATTACGATACATGAGTTTATATTTAAGGAAGGAATAGGGAACTAAATCAAATTTTCATTTTCAGATCTTTAAAAATAGGTTAGGTTTGCAGAAGTGACATAAACTTTTAAGAATGAATCGAAACTGGTAGCTTGAAAGTTTAGAAGTTGTACATAAAGGAAAGTAACTTAGATAGCATAGAAACAAAGTATGTTAAGAGAGCTATAATGAATTTCATAGGGTAGAAATTGAAGTCAAAATTACAAGGATGTCAAAGATAGAGTTTCACAAGATACGAGTGTCAAACTTAAAGGAGGAGCAAGATGAAGCAGGGAAATGAGGTATGAACGGTAACGCTTATGATCAAGAAGAAAGGAAAATTAGACAACAAGGAAACTTAAGCAACATGTCAGGGTGTGAGACTAAAAGAGTCGAATCATAAAGATAACTAGTTAACAACCAAAGAAGAGATATTAGAATTAGGGAGGTATTCAAGACAAGGAAATAACGAGTAAACTTTTATACTTAAGAATCAAATCCAACCAAGGTATGAACGAAAGGGAGGAAAACGATTAAAGGTATGAAAGAGGATTTTAAGGCTTAAACCATACGCTTCCTAAAACTTAAGGTTCTCTCTAACAAGGTCACGTCTATTAGGGTATTGTACCTTCATGACAAAACGACCAAATCCCAAACAAGGGTCAAGGTAAAACAAACGCTCGCTTAAGGGGTGATAAATCGGTTAGATACTTCTTCCACCTATCTTATCACATATTAGGATTTCCCTAAATCAAATCTACCACTCAAGTATAAAAGCATCTCTTTATCTCAAGCACTCGACATAACCTCAATGTTTTAAAAACCAAAGAATGAATTGATAAAGACTTCTCAACAAAGTTCTCAAGGAACAACTAACACCAAATCACATTCCCAAACTATACGGGATTGTTAACATCTAAAAATGGGTTTTCTTCCAAATTCATATTCTAAAGTTATCTCATGTTTACTCCTAAGGTGACGACTCTCAACCTACTAAGCTTTCAAATCCCAAACATAAACAACAAAGCCAAGTTCTATAACTTTAATCACATAGGCAACTCATTCCTAACACAAAGAATCCACCAATCGATTATACTTACTTTGTCAAGGAACTAGGTATAAGAATCACTAAGTATGTCTCATCACCTTACCTAAGTCTTTCTAACATCACGACTTCTCAAAGCCAGGGTTAAGGGTCAGACACAAACAATCTCCTCAAAAGTCGAATTTTCCAACCAAGGTCAACATTCCTCACAAGAAAGAGTACTATCTAACGGCGTTAAGGGAGGATAAGCAAAGAACAAAGGACAAGTTAGGAGTACAAGCGTAGCTTTTAAAGTAAAACAGAAGGGAGTTTAGAAGGAGGATAAGCAAAGAACAAAGGACAAGTTAGGAGTACAAGCGTAGCTTTTAAAGTAAAACAGAAGGGAGTTTAGAAGGAGGATAAGCACCAAGAGATTAAGAATAAGGCGAGATACAAAAAGAACGAGAAACATCTTCAAGGAAGTAGAAGCATTCTTCAAAGGTTGAACAATCGTCAATCCTCAGCAATAGGCACTAAATCTTGATCTTCTTAAAATATATAAGTGTCCTTTCAATGGAACGGAGATACTCTTGGCGATCACTCAAGAACATCAATATTCCAATTCAAAGACATAAAAATACATTTTTACGCCAACAAATGATAAAACTAATTATCAGACGTCTCCAATAACAAGCTTTAACACTAATTGACGTTAAAACCAGTGAAAAACATTAAAATATTTTCAAAACCTTTAGTTCAAATTTTTTTTTATAATAAGGGTAATAACTCCATTAGCTATGGATAAGCTCACGGTCATTGATCCAAGAACGCAACAATTATTAAATGACAATCAACAAACAGGTTAGTACCTAACAAAGAGCAAACACAAAGAGACTACAACATAAGGTCCTAAGTCTACCCATCTTACCCATCTCTCAAGTTTATTATTTTAAGGTCAAGTTATTTATATTGGGGGTGCACAACGTGCGCCGGAGCAAATATGCTCGATACCAACCGTGACACCCTCATTTATTGCGGAAAAGTAAACACGTACTTCTAGAATAAAAACTGCATGGATATGTTTGTAATAGGTTCATTTGGGTAAAAACCTGTAATTTTTAAAACCTGAACCTGTTATAAAGATATCCAAATTGGAAGGTGTCAAACATACAAGGTCTAACTAGAAGTTTCACAACATAACCATCATTAAAGTCGCGAATAGCAAATTATACAACCAAATGTAAGGAGGGAGACATATGTCCCTAAAATGTATGTGACATAAAAAGTATTTAAGGGTCACAATAAAATAAAGCCAATCTAGGTTCCAAGGTTACTTTGCTCGCTAGCTCGTCCATGTACCCCATATATGCATCACCTACCTGTCATTCGCATTTTATACAAATACGAAAGCCACAGTCAGTGGGGAGTAACTCCGAGTTCTCCCAGCCACGAAATGTCATAATTAATATAACATGTAAACATAAGAATATGAATACGAATCACACAATGCCTTAGCATATAGATGCTAGACAGTCGTGCTTATCATGTGAACAACAATATAACAACACATAGTCCTAGCATGTGAATACTAGACCAACTCATACTACACTATCATGTGAATCACATAACATCCAGAATCCAAACTCTATCAACCATAGCCGGCTTGCATCTCACCTTCTATGATTCATAGAATCACCATACAAGAAAGGACAATATATCAAAGACAGGCATAAGTTCTTAGTACGATCAATAGTCACTCAGAATCTCGAGTCTATACCACGAGGTAGGGAAGGTAATCGAACCGGTATCTTGGCTCGAGGTTCTATCAAAACATGGCCAAGACACAACACAACCCTAGCCTAAAATCTGCGGAGACCTAGACATGCGGATACACACCACCGCACCCAAGACCCACAATTTTTCTAAAACAAAGTGAGTACCCTATGGAGTCCACCAAAGGGTTGGCTAGTACTTAAGGTGACCACTTACTCTCAAAATAAGTAACGAGGTCATGCCCCAACTTGGATATAAACCCACCAAGTCGGAACACAGAGGCTATTAAGCGGTGAACATACACTCGTCAAAGACTATAATGACCTATCTATGATGAAGGCCGAAATACTCACCTAGGACCTAGTCCCAGCTAGTCCCAACTTGAATACTTTAGCCCACACCACACAAGACAAGTAGGATACCCAATTCAAATGACAATCCAACAATATCTCCATTATCAATAATAATCCAAATTCCAACTAACCGTTAATTTCATAATTCATGAGAACAAGCTAAAATGGCAAAGAGGCAACAAGACTGAAGTATAAGGCAGCCAATTCATCCAACAACCAACATGTGAAATGATAATTACAAATATCAAGACATAACATAAAATTTCCAATAACAACCAATCTTACCTCAAAGACAAACCCTCGACCCGAGTCCCGCGACGGGTCATCGGTCAAATCGAGGCTGACTGGTTTAAACCTAGTTTGACCAAACTCGTTCGGTCAATCTGCCCACTCGAGTCTTGGCCTCGCTTTGGCCCAAATTACAAATTTTATCGCAATATTATTCTCATGCTATTTCCAATTTCTATCATGTGAAAAACGAAAGTAAAACATTATCAATCACCTAAACACTTATCAAACAACAAACACAACATCAACTACTAATGTGACATTAATTCGTCGAGTAATTCGGAATAGTTACCTTAAGCTAGCAAAGAGACAAGCAATAACTTGAGAAAGCTTCTAAAACCCAAAATTACTCTTCATCTTCAACCATTTATGAGCCACCTAAAATAATTATATGAAAGGACGATATTAACGAATTATCTTTATATAAAATATGAGACGGAAATTAATTTAATTATATTTTAAATAAACCCATCTAGCGTCAAAACAATTTATAGACACGGCTCAAAAGTTATAAAGACAACCTCAAACTCGGCCTAACCACCAACTACACATGGCCTCAAACTCGTGACTTAGCTGGGCCACTGCCTAGGTCACGGCCATCAAACTCGCCTAAAAGCAAGCCATAAGGAGTCCGACACGACCACCACCCGACTACCCATAGCCACCCTTCACCCTACTTCATAACCTGACCCAAAATCAGTCCAAAACAGAACCCAAAAGATGCCTAAGTTCGACCCCAACTCCAGTCCTCAAATGCAAAGTGAAAACCCACGATGACAGCTCTCGTCCCTGCCCAAAACAGAGTACCAATCGTCCCCTTAAGACTCCATTCTCGCGCCTAAAAACAGTCCTAGCTGAGCCAACTAAGTCAGCATTTAAAACGGTTTTAGAGCGGAAATCCACAAGTATAAAGTAACTCAAAAACAGACCCTAAAGACTAAAAAATCGCCCCAACACAGAGTCCAAATTAGTCCAAAACAATCCCTACATATCAATATACACCGTCTCAACTATAAAACACACCAATTATCACCCAAAACAATCCATACATGTCAGCATACACCGTCTTAAATATACCATTTACTAGCTAGCATCCCAAATGATCCCTAGAGGTCAGTATACACCGTCTCAATCATCTCCACATATTAGTATACACCGTCTTAATTATAAAACAGACTAACCAGCATTCGAAATAAACATATTTTACAAGTAATATCGAGTAACCTATCATTGTTACCTTTTTAATCTTCTACCAGACCGTCTATTTTAGTACATACAACCGTCTTATAATAAATAAAGCTGAAAATATAAACGGGTTTGTAAAAATACATGACGAAAATGAATTTTACTTACAACGGATTGACAGGAACGATGAAAGCAGCACTATGGAACGAAAATCATTGATAACGGATGACAAACGGAGTGGCAGAATCAATTTAAAATTAATTAAAAAAAAAATGAAAAGAACGAAAAAGAAGAAAAAGGAAGGGAGAAGAAGAAATGTTGCGTGAGAAATGAGGGAGCAGCCTGCCTGCCTGCTATTTATTATACGTACGTTTCTTCGTCGTTAAGAAACTTCGATAGTTATTAAAACCGTTTCGAGTTAAATTTAACCGGTTTTAGTAAAAGTTTCAGTAATAAAACGGAATCAATAATAAATAAATTTAATGAGTGAAAATAAAATAAACTCAGCTAGTTAACGTAAATAATACAATATCAGCTTGAATCGGAATTATTAGCGATTTTTACAAAACTAACGGATATTAATAAAAATTGCTAATTTAGTGAAATAAGCTCAAAATAGCTAATTGGACGGTTTTGTTCCCAAAATCCATCTCGGGTTCACTTAAAACAACTTTCATAAGGACTCGTAAAGAAACGGAAATTATTAAATAAATAAACTCGAACTAACTTCAATAAACTCGAACTAACTTTAAATAAACTTATTAATGATTATTAAAATTAACGTATCGAATTATGATGAAATTAATTAATTAGCTAAGCATATATATATATATAAAATCGTTAAATGATGTAATTAAATTCAAAATAGCAATTAAAAGAATTTTATCCAACTTAATAAAATACGGGGTGTTACAATCACCCCATCTTTTTTAAAAAGTTTCGTCCTCGAAACTTGAAAGTATAAATGAAAGGTTATAAAAATAAAACTGAAATTGGAATCGGCAACCAAAACATTTTAAAGGTTATTTATCGTAAGAATCAAAATTCTTTCAAAAGTTTCAAATAAAATTTTCCGACAGAACCAGATTCTCATCAGAGGAACGGAAGTGTTCTCGTTGCGCATTCAAGAACATCACATTCCAAATCAAAGATAAGGTCAAAAAGCAAATTATTTGTATAAATCGAAAATCAAAATACTTTCAGAAACATTAATGAAAAGTTTTCAAAAGTATAAGTCTCATTCATGGAACGAAATTGCTCTTGTTGTGCACACAAGAACGCTAACCTTCCAAGTCAAAGACAAATTTAAAACCGAAAATCACTCGTCGACAAGAGTAGAACAAGTTATTAAACGTTTCTAATAACGAGTTCTAACATCCGATCAACGTTAAAATCAAAAGAAAAGGTAATCTACTCAAATTTTCTTTTGCAAAAAGCCAAAATAGAAATAAAAGTTTCACCTTTAAACTAAAAGGGGAGTTAAATTCCGGAAATATAATATTAAACTTTGACAAAGAAGTCATAAATAGATCAAAGTTAACAGAAATTGGATAAAATTTAACGAAATCTCGTGTCTAGTAATTAAAATTACGATACATGAGTTTATATTTAAGGAAGGAATAGGGAACTAAATCAAATTTTCATTTTCAGATCTTTAAAAATAGGTTAGGTTTGCAGAAGTGACATAAACTTTTAAGAATGAATCGAAACTGGTAGCTTGAAAGTTTAGAAGTTGTACATAAAGGAAAGTAACTTAGATAGCATAGAAACAAAGTATGTTAAGAGAGCTATAATGAATTTCATAGGGTAGAAATTGAAGTCAAAATTACAAGGATGTCAAAGATAGAGTTTCACAAGATACGAGTGTCAAACTTAAAGGAGGAGCAAGATGAAGCAGGGAAATGAGGTATGAACGGTAACGCTTATGATCAAGAAGAAAGGAAAATTAGACAACAAGGAAACTTAAGCAACATGTCAGGGTGTGAGACTAAAAGAGTCGAATCATAAAGATAACTAGTTAACAACCAGTAAGAGATATTAGAATTAGGGAGGTATTCAAGACAAGGAAATAACGAGTAAACTTTTATACTTAAGAATCAAATCCAACCAAGGTATGAACGAAAGGGAGGAAAACGATTAAAGGTATGAAAGAGGATTTTAAGGCTTAAACCATACGCTTCCTAAAACTTAAGGTTCTCTCTAACAAGGTCACGTCTATTAGGGTATTGTACCTTCATGACAAAACGACCAAATCCCAAACAAGGGTCAAGGTAAAACAAACGCTCGCTTAAGGGGTGATAAATCGGTTAGATACTTCTTCCACCTATCTTATCACATATTAGGATTTCCCTAAATCAAATCTACCACTCAAGTATAAAAGCATCTCTTTATCTCAAGCACTCGACATAACCTCAATGTTTTAAAAACCAAAGAATGAATTGATAAAGACTTCTCAACAAAGTTCTCAAGGAACAACTAACACCAAATCACATTCCCAAACTATACGGTATTGTTAACATCTAAAAATGGGTTTTCTTCCAAATTCATATTCTAAAGTTATCTCATGTTTACTCCTAAGGTGACGACTCTCAACCTACTAAGCTTTCAAATCCCAAACATAAACAACAAAGCCAAGTTCTATAACTTTAATCACATAGGCAACTCATTCCTAACACAAAGAATCCACCAATCGATTATACTTACTTTGTCAAGGAACTAGGTATAAGAATCACTAAGTATGTCTCATCACCTTACCTAAGTCTTTCTAACATCACGACTTCTCAAAGCCAGGGTTAAGGGTCAGACACAAACAATCTCCTCAAAAGTCGAATTTTCCAACCAAGGTCAACATTCCTCACAAGAAAGAGTACTATCTAACGGCGTTAAGGGAGGATAAGCAAAGAACAAAGGACAAGTTAGGAGTACAAGCGTAGCTTTTAAAGTAAAACAGAAGGGAGTTTAGAAGGAGGATAAGCAAAGAACAAAGGACAAGTTAGGAGTACAAGCGTAGCTTTTAAAGTAAAACAGAAGGGAGTTTAGAAGGAGGATAAGCACCAAGAGATTAAGAATAAGGCGAGATACAAAAAGAACGAGAAACATCTTCAAGGAAGTAGAAGCATTCTTCAAAGGTTGAACAATCGTCAATCCTCAAAGAATAGGCACTAAATCTTGATCTTCTTAAAATATATAAGTGTCCTTTCAATGGAACGGAGATACTCTTGGCGATCACTCAAGAACATCAATATTCCAATTCAAAGACATAAAAATACATTTTTACGCCAACAAATGATAAAACTAATTATCAGACGTCTCCAATAACAAGCTTTAACACTAATTGACGTTAAAACCAGTGAAAAACATTAAAATATTTTCAAAACCTTTAATTCAAATTTTTTTTTATAATAAGGGTAATAACTCCATTAGCTATGGATAAGCTCACGGTCATTGATCCAAGAACGCAACAATTATTAAATGACAATCAATCAAAACAAAGTTAGTACCTAACAAAGAGCAAACACAAAGAGACTACAACATAAGGTCCTAAGTCTACCCATCTTACCCATCTCTCAAGTTTATTATTTTAAGGTCAAGTTATTTATATTGGGGGTGCACAAACGTGCGCCGGGAGCAAATATGCTCTGATACCAACTGTGACACCCTCATTAATTGCGGAAAAATAAACACGTAATTCTAGAATAAAACTGCATGGATATGTTTGTAATAGGTTCATTTGGGTAAAAACCTGTAATTTTTAAAACCTGAACCTGTTATAAAGATATCCAAATTGGAAGGTGTCAAACATACAAGGTCTAACTAGAAGTTTCACAACATAACCATCATTAAAGTCGCGAATAGCAAATTATACAACCAAATGTAAGGAGGGAGACATATGTCCCTAAAATGTATGTGACATAAAAAGTATTTAAGGGTCACAATAAAATAAAGCCAATCTAGGTTCCAAGGTTACTTTGCTCGCTAGCTCGTCCATGTACCCCATATATGCATCACCTACCTGTCATTCGCATTTTATACAAATACGAAAGCCACAGTCAGTGGGGAGTAACTCCGAGTTCTCCCAGCCACGAAATGTCATAATTAATATAACAT
This sequence comes from Silene latifolia, assembly GCF_048544455.1. Lineage (NCBI taxonomy): Eukaryota > Viridiplantae > Streptophyta > Magnoliopsida > Caryophyllales > Caryophyllaceae > Silene > Silene latifolia. The sequence goes on from NC_133532.1 coordinate 11,776,017, forward strand.
GTAAACATAAGAATATGAATACGAATCACACAATGCCTTAGCATATAGATGCTAGACAATCGTGCTTATCATGTGAACAACAATATAACAACACATAGTCCTAGCATGTGAATACTAGACCGACTCATACTACACTATCATGTGAATCACATAACATCCAGGAATCCAAACTCTATCAACCATAGCCGGCTTGCATCTCACCTTCTATGATTCATAGAATCACCATACAAGAAAGGACAATATATCAAAGACAGGCATAAGTTCTTAGTACGGTTAATAGTCACTCTGTAACTCGAGTCTATACCACGAGGTAGGGAAGGTAATCGAACCGGTATCTTGGCTCAGAGGTTCTATCAAAACATGGCCAAGACACAACACAACCCTAGCCTAAAATCACAAGAGACCTAGACATGCGGATACACACCACCGCACCCAAGACCCACAATTTTTCTAAAACAAAGTGAGTACCCTATGGAGTCCACCAAAGGATTGGCTAGTACTTAAGCTGACCACTTACTCTCAAAATAAGTAACGAGGTCATGCCCCAACTTGGATATAAATCCACCAAGTCAGGAACACAGAGGCTATTAAGCAGTGAACATACACTCGTCAAAGACTATAATGACCTATCTATGATGAAGGCCGAAATACTCACCTAGGACCTAGTCCCACTAGTCCCACTTGAATACTTTAGCCCACACCACACAAGATAAGTAGGATACCCAATTCAAATTGACAATCCAACAATATCTCCATTATCAATAATAATCCAAATTCCAGCTAACCGTTAATTTCATAATTCATGAGAACAAGCTAAAATGGCAAAGAGGCAACAAGACTGAAGTATAAGGCAGCCAATTCATCCAACAACCAACATGTGAAATGATAATTACAAATATCAAGACATAACATAAAATTTCCAATAACAACCAATCTTACCTCAAAGACAAACCCTCGACCCGAGTCCCGCGACGGTCATCGGTCAAATCGAGGTCGATTGGTTTAAACCTAGTTTGACCAAACTCGTTCGGTCAATCTGGCCCAGCTCAGAGTCTTGGCCTGCTTTGGCCCAAATTACAAATTTTATCGCAATATTATTCTCATGCTATTTCCAATTTCTATCATGTGAAAAACGAAAGTAAAACATTATCAATCACCTAAACACTTATCAAACAACAAACACAACATCAACTACTAATGTGACATTAATTCGTCGAGTAATTCGGAATAGTTACCTTAAGCTAGCAAAGAGACAAGCAATAACTTGAGAAAGGTTCTAAAACCCAAAATTACTCTTCATCTTCAACCACATATGAGCCACCTAAAATAATTATGTGAAAGGACGATATTAACGAATTATCTTTATATAAAATATGAGACGGAAATTAATTTAATTATATTTTAAATAAACCCAAATAGCGTCAAAACAATTTATAGACACGGCTCAAAAGTTATAAAGACAACCTCAAGCTCGGCCTAACCACCAACTACACATGGCCTCAAACTCGTGACTTAGCTGGGCCACTGCCTAGGCCACGGCCATCAAACTCGCCTAAAAGCAAGCCATAAGGAGTCCGACACGACCACCACCCGACTACCCATAGCCACCCTTCACCCTACTTCATAACCTGACCCAAAAATCAGTCCAAAACAGAACCCAAAAGATGCCTAAGTTCGACCCCAACTCCAGTCCTCAAATGCAAAGTGAAAACCCACGATGACAGCTCTCGTCCCTGCCCAAAACAGAGTACCAATCGTCCCCTTAAGACTCCATTCTCGCGCCTAAAAACAGTCCTAGCTGAGCCAACTAAGTCAGCATTTAAAACGGTTTTAGAGCGGAAATCCACAAGTATAAAGTAACTCAAAAACAGACCCTAAAGACTACAAAAATCGCCCCAACACAGAGTCCAAATTAGTCCAAAACAATCCCTACATATCAATATACACCGTCTCAACTATAAAACACACCAATTATCACCCAAAACAATCCATACATGTCAAAGATACACCGTCTTAAATATACCATTTACTAGCTAGCATCCCAAATGATCCCTAGAGGTCAGTATACACCGTCTCAATCATCTCCACATATTAGTATACACCGTCTTAATTATAAAACAGACTAACCAGCATTCGAAATAAACATATTTTACAAGTAATATCGAGTAACCTATCATTGTTACCTTTTTAATCTTCTACCAGACCGTCTATTTTAGTACATACAACCGTCTTATAATAAATAAAGCTGAAAATATAAACGGGTTTGTAAAAATACATGACGAAAATGAATTTTACTTACAACGGATTGACAGGAACGATGAAAGTAGCACTATGGAACGAAAATCATTGATAACGGATGACAAACGGAGTGGCAGAATCAATTTAAAATTAATTAAAAAAAAAATGAAAAGAACGAAAAAGAAGAAAAAGGAAGGGAGAAGAAGAAATGTTGCGTGAGAAATGAGGGAGCAGCATGCCTGCCTGCTATTTATTATACGTACGTTTCTTCGTCGTTAAGAAACTTCGATAGTTATTAAAACCGTTTCGAGTTAAATTTAACCGGTTTTAGTAAAAGTTTCAAATAATAAACGGAATCAATAATAAATAAATTTAATGAGTGAAAATAAAATAAACTCAGCTAGTTAACGTAAATAATACAATATCAGCTTGAATCGGAATTATTAGCGATTTTTACAAAACTAACGGATATTAATAAAAATTGCTAATTTAGTGAAATAAGCTCAAAATAGCTAATTGGACGGTTTTGTTCCCAAAATCCATCTCGGGTTCACTTAAAACAACTTTCATAAGGACTCGTAAAGAAACGGAAATTATTAAATAAATAAACTCGAACTAACTTCAATAAACTCGAACTAACTTTAAATAAACTTATTAATGATTATTAAAATTAACGTATTGAATTATGATGAAATTAATTAATTAGCTAAGCATATATATAAATCGTTAAATGATGTAATTAAATTCAAAATAGCAATTAAAAGAATTTTATCCAACTTAATAAAATACGGGGTGTTACATGACTTCATGTAAACCGGCTCCCACACCTGTTGACACTAAGCCCAAACTTAGTACCACGTCTTCCTCTGCTCCATACTCGGATCCCATGCTGTATAGGAGCTTAGCAGGGGATCTTCAATACCTCACTTTTACCCGTCCCGACATCTCGTATACTGTCCAACAAATTTGCCTCTTTATGCATAATCCTATGGAGGAACATATGGGAGCTCTAAAACGGATCATTCGGTATTTAAATGGTACTGCCTCGCGTGGTTTATGGCTTCATAACTCTGCCCTAACTCATCTTACGGCGTATACGGATGCAGATTGGGGTAGGTGTCCTGACACGAGACGGTCAACATCGGGTTATTGTGTATTTCTTGGTGATAATCTAATTTCTTGGGCTTCCAAAAGACAGCCCACCTTATTACGATCTAGTGCCGAAGCCGAGTATCGTGGTGTAGCTAATGTGGTCGCAGAATCATGTTGGTTATGAAAGTTGCTCGTCGAACTCCATGTTCCAATGAAGAAGGCAACTCTCGTCTACTGTGACAACGTGAGTGCCATATATCTCCCCGGCAATCCGGTCCAATATCAACGCACCAAACACATTGAAATGGATATACATTTTGTGCGTGAAAAAGTGGAACGCGGTGAAGTTTGAGTCCGACACATATCATCTCGTTATCAAATTGCGGACATATTCACTAAAGGCCTTCCGTTAATTCTCTTTGACGACTTTCGGGACAGCCTCAACGTTTGATCGCCTCCCGTTTTGACTGCGGGGGAGTGATAGAATAATAGTAATTATGTAAATAATTTCTCATTATTTGTTACCTATTTTAGTGTAATATTAGTTGTAATCCTTTACCTTTTATTAGCCAATTAGTTCCTAGATTATAGCTAGCTAAATGTATTTATACTCAACTGATTGTTAATAACAGGCATCCATTAATCTCTTTCAGTAGTAACATGGGAAATTACGAGGAACAAGCTGAAAATATGCAACACAATGAAAACATGCAAGACAATGAGGTATTATACGCATTTTCGTACATTTTAACATATTTTTTACAACACGTTTTTTTTCCAGAAAATACGTATTCGGGTGAGATTCCCGAAACAACCCAGGCTAATTCGTGTAAAATTCACGAAATAACCCAGGAAAATTCGTGTAAACCACGCGAAATGACCCAAGCCCAATCATGTGATTTACACGAAATGGCCCAGGCTCATTCGTGTAAGCCACACGAGAAGGCCCAGGTTGTTTCGTGTGATTTACATGAACTGGCCCAGGTTCTTTCGTGTATTTCACACGTCCAGGCCCAGGCTGTTTCGTGTATTTCACACGAATGGACCATTTTAAAAAAAAAAAAATGGTTGATGAATTTAATTAGGAAAATTTTAAAGATCCCGGTGAAGAGGATGTAGTATCGGTTATGTCGCTACTTTACTTTTGATCGAGGGGATCTTATGATCAATCTAGAGATCGTTGGGATAGGTCTTAATTCTATTCTTTATTCGATTACAGTGATATGATTGTATTTGAGCATCCGTTTAAAACATTTGAAGAAGCATTTAATTGTTGTGATGAAGTTGCATATGAGTTAGGTTTTCATTTGGTAAAGGCTAAGTATCACATGGAAAAGAGTCCTCCGTATAAAATAGTGAAATGTGAGCGATACGGACCTTATAATAGCAAGGCTAAAGATCCCGAGAAATCGCAAATAAAATCGAAGACCAAAAAATTTATGTGTCCATTTGCAGTAAGAGTGATAAAAAAAGGTGAAGGTGTGTGGGTTGTTGTGACACCCCTCGTTGAGGCAAACTAAATAAATAGTAAAATGCAGCGGAAAACACGGGATTTTTAAAACTTTTTAGGCTCCTATTAAAGTCCAACGCGAGGTATTACCAACATCGATAAATAAGTATAGTTAGCTAAATTTAGGTTTACAAAACAAGTCTATTTATTGGGGAAAAGATATCCCACGAATGCACACGAGTTTAAAAGTAGGTAAGTCTAGCAAAATGATAAATAGGGTCCAAGGGTCAATGATCTCGCTAGCCCACACGTCTTCCCCATAACATCTGCATCACGAACCTGTCATCCATGTAAACATGAACGCCACAGTCAGTGGGGAGTAACTCACGGTTCTCCCAGCCACAATATGTCAAATAATTACGCACGTATGAGAGAAGAATAATTAGGTAAAACGGTCACATATTGACTCGACTCATAGTGTAAGACAAATACGAAGTATTGACGGAGTATCCGACTCAGAGGCTACCTTTAAAGCATGTCCGAGATACCACACACAAGACTACATCCTAGACTCCAACCTCCTGGTAGGACGACGATCATAATACGGTCCTAGTCTAAACTTGGATCCAGACTTTCGGGATGGACGACACTCGATTCGACATGCGGTGACCCATTCGCATCCAAGACTCGAAACATGGCACACATAACCGTGACCAAAGGTCGAGTAACCCCAAATCGGAAACATGACACCTAACCGTGACCAAAGGTCCGAAGAGGTGGAAGGATAACCCAATCCGGAAACATGCCACACATAACCGTGACCAAAGGTCCAAAAAGATAAATAAGGAGTATCAAGTCGTCACACAATGTAGATCGTCACACTTCGGTCCAAATAAGAGAACGACATTAATTTGCATGATCATAACATTGATAAGTCTTAAAGTAACTAATTACCAATAAGGAAGAAGATACATGCATAAGACAATGATCATGATTAGAAATTGCATGTGAAAAGGGGCACACAGGGGACTCCCAGTCGGGAGGGGTACCGGCGGCCGGGCCACCGGCTGGGGCAACACTCAATATTTAGAAATTGAAAAAAGCTTACAGCGCTCTCCCAGCCGGGTGGGGCACCGGCTGCCAGGCCACCGGCTGGAAGTACACACCCATATCCAAAAATTCACAAAAACTTACAGAGAACTCCCAGCCGGGTGGAGCACCGGCTGCCGCGCCACCGGCTGGGAATACACACTCCTTTGAAAATCCACTAAAGTTACAGCGAACTCCCAGCCGGGTGATGTACCGGCTGCCGGGCCACCGGCTGGTAGTACATTCTCCTCAAATTTAACAAAATACTTACAGCGAACTCCCAGCCGGGTGGAGCACCGGCTGCCGGGCCACCGGCTGGGAATACACAGTACTCGAACAGTGCAAATCGACTCCCAAAACACTTTGAAACCAACTAAAATCGTTTCACAACAAGTATTTACGTATCCTAGCATGATTCTAACTCGGAAAAACAACATACTTGAGACGGTATTCAACAATTACAGATTTAAATGATAAAGCATGGAACTTTCATCAAACATATGAGAATTTACATACAAGCATGTTATTCAACATTCAATTAACACAAATTATGAAAGATACTAATTTTAACATTCATATGAGTTTAATACTACTTAAAATCATACAATCTATATATATATATAAAAAAGAGAGTTTTTTCGAGCGATCTGAGAGCGTCCACATCATCAAAAATTAATTTAGGAAAGTATAATTTTTGATGTAAAAACTAAAGTGGAAAATCTTTTAATTATTATAATATGTATATTTCCTAAATTATATTCAAGTGATATTTCCAATTTTTATATCAAACTTTTACATTTCATTTGGCAAAAAAATATCGCTAAAAAAATTATGAAAATAGTATAATTAGCTTTGTGGTAAAAAATGCTATTATTAGAGTATAAATTTCATATTATTTGCATATATTAAAGATGGTGTACTTCTTAATATGTAAAATTGTGTAATTTTTAGTATGTTTTGTCCCACATTGGAAAATAACGTAGGTGTGGTGAATATACTACATATAAATAGTAGAATTGTCCCACATCGAAAGATTAGTATAAGGTGATGTGATCCTATGATTATAAATAGGAGGCATATTTGGAACTTATGTATCCACCCAAAATTTGTTGAGTCTCATAAATATTTTAAAGAGCTCTTAAGATTTTCTATCATTATCTACGATATGATATAAAAAATAAAGTGGAAATCGTTGGGAAATACCCGGGAAAGAGTTAAGAACATGAACATGAAAATAAAAAAAAATACAAAACTACAGGTTTTACTAATGGTAGTCTTCTGACACAGTACAAAACTAAAGATTTTACTAATGATTGTCTTTTGAATGCAGTATTAAAGCGTTAATGAGTCGTTATATGTACGATGTAGAGATCCCTATCTAATTAATGATCGAGACTAAGTGGTTTTACCTTTAAAGAAAAATAATATGTATACAGAAGTGGTTTTTTTAAGAAGAGACATGTAATTCTTGGTATGTTATATATTTCACATTGAAAAATAATGTAGGCATGATGAACATACTACGTCTAAATAATTAAATTATGTATCTCACATCGAAAGAATACTATACGGTAAAGTGATTCTATAAATATAAATATGAGGAATCCTTGAAACTTAGGTATTAACCCAAATTTTTTTGATATAAAAAATATGTACTTTTTAGTATGTTATATGTCCCACATTGAAAAATAATGTAGGTGTGGTGAATATATTATGTATAAACAATAGAACTGTCCCATATATATACATTTTCTATATTATATTAAAGTGATGTTTATAATTTTGATATAAAAACTTTATATTTCATTTGACAAAAAAGTATCGTATGAAAATTATATAATTAGATTCTGACAAAAAAATGTTATCATTAGATTGTAGATTTTATTGTAATTTCTCGTTATTAAATCGGGTTGATGTCAAAGTAGGTGCAAAAAAAAATGGTGTATTTAATATGTTATTTGTCCTACATTGAAAAGTAATGTAAGTGTGGTGAATATACTATGTATAAATATTAGAATTGTCCCACATCGGAAGATTACCATAAGGCAGAGTGATCTTATGATTATAAATAGAAGTCATAACCCAAAATTTTTTGATTCTCTTAAGTATTGGTATTACTGTCTCTAGAATAATGATCTCTAAAAAATCTTTTAGTTATTATATATAATATATCCTCTGTATTTCTTATTTTATATTCAAGTGGTATTTTGGGAAAGAAAAAGGTAAACACATGGGTACCATTTGTAGAAACTTAAAATTAGGGGTATCATGTGTAATCTATCAAAGTTTAAGGTTACCATGAGAAATTCCCAATATTATAATGATATAGTTAATTAAATTTTCATTTAAAAGAGAGAGAAATCTGTACCAATAAAACAATAAAGGGAGTATTATTTTTTAATTTTTATTTTATTGTAACGTTATCAAACTTAACGTCCATTTAACAGCCTTTACATTAGGGGGTACCATGGGCAAAAAAAAATGGAACCTCAAGGGTACCATAGGCAGATTCTTAAAAGTAGGGGTAACATGAAAAATCTGACAAAATTAAGGGGTACCATGAGAAATTTCCGTATCTCAATTATGATAAAAAAAAATTGAAGAAAAACAAAATACAAATATTAATAGAGAGTACTTGATCATATTATTAAATTTAAATATAACTATTAGATATAATGAGTAGCAATTGTCCGTATTCGATATTCGGGATCTGTTGGATGTCGAACTAAGTGCAAAAAAAAATGGTGTAATTCTGAGTATGATATTTGTCCCACATTGAAAAACAATGCAGGTTTGATGAATATATACTATGTATAAATAGTAGAATTGTCCCACATCAGAAAAATAATCTAAGTTTGGTGAATATTACTTATAAATAGTATAAATTGTCCCACATCGAAAGATTAATATAAAGTGGGGTGATTATAAATAAGAGTTAGCCCACGTATATATTAATCTTTTATTTTTTTTGAAAGAATATTTTAATAATATGTAAGCAAATCATTAGACATAGTATGTAAACATTAAACCCTTATAACGTTTTTTTTTGCATTATAGATAAGTTAATTATCCCGTTGCAACGCACGGGCATTCAAACTAGTTTTAACATAAAAGTCGAGTAACCCATCACCGTTACCTTTTTGCACTTCAATCTTCTATTGAGTCGTCAATGATGTAGATATCTTCCTCCGGGCCGTCTAAGCTTTCCCCTAAACACAAAAATGAAAGAGTTAAATCAAGAATCCACATCCTTGTAAGATGACCATTTCGAAATAGGAGGAAAGATGGTGACTTTCTTACTTAGAAAGAAGGAGAACGAGACAAGGAAGAGAATGGCGCGAAAAGGAACGAGATTGGTGAAGAATTGAGTGAGATATGGTGATTTTAGGGTTGAGAGGAGATGGCTTAACAATGGTGATTTGTTTGTATATGAATTTTAGAAATTAGAAGTGGAGGAGATGAAGTTGTGAGGGTTTAGGTGGGGTTTATGAAGAGAAAAGAGAAGGAAAAAGGCCTATGAGTCACAATAAGCCCAATAACTCAAAATGAGTCGGTTTCCACTAGAATTTTTGTCTCAAGCCTACTATAACTCGAGACGGAGGATATTATTATCGTTATCTATATTACCACTACCGTTATACGATTACGGCGATATTTTACAAAAATACATTTTAAATTATAATTATTTAATAAAAATTACTTAAAATTTATTTAAATTATATGAAAAGCGCGGGGTGTTACAATCATCCCTCCTTTAAAACGTTTCGTCCTCAAAACTTGAAACACCGGAGGTTACCTCACGAAAACAATTCCGGGTACTTGATACGCATAGAAGCTTCCGGTTCCCACGTCTCTTCCTCTACATTGCCACACTTCCATAGAACCTTCACTAAGGGTACAACCTTACTCCTCAATTTTTTATCCTTCTAGCTTGTCCAAAATGCGAATTGGCCTTTCTTCAAAAGAAAGACTCGGCTCTAGGTCGGTAACTTCACTTTGAAACACATGACTTGGGTCGCTAATGTACCTCCTAAGTTGAGAAACAAGAAAAACATCATGAACCTTACCCAAACTCGGGGGCAAAGCCAACTTGTAAGCCACGACACCAATCCTTTTTATCACTTAATAAGGTCTGATGTACTTCGGACTCAACATCCCTTTAACTCCAAACCTCTTCACTCCTTTCATCGGGGACACCTTCAAAAACACCTTATCTCCTACTTCAAACTCCAAGGGTCGACGGCGAACATCGGCATAAGATTTCTGTCGATCTTGAGCGGCTTTCATTCTTTCACGGATAAGCTTCACTTGATTAATAGTTTCGGCTAACTTGTCGGGTCCTAGATCACGAACATCACTTGCTTTATCCCAACAAATCGGACTACGGCGCTTCCATCCATAAAGGGCTTCATAAGGGGCCATCTTGATAGAAGCATGAAAACTTTTGTTGTAGGAAAATTCCACCATGGGTAAGCTCTTCTCCCAACTAGCATGAAATCAAGGGCACAAGCTCGTAACAAGTCTTCTAGAGTTTGAATTGTTCTTTCAGTTTATCCCTCGGTAGCGGCATGAAAAGCGGTACTCATCAACAAATTACTACCCATAGCATCTTGCAAAGCTTTCCAAAATCTTGAACAAAACCTAGGATCACGATCCGACACGATCTCCTAAGGTACACCATGGTACCGAACGATCTCTTCTACATAAGAACTAGCAAGTCGGTCCAAATTCCATGTCTCTTAAATAGGGATGAACCTAGCACACTTGGTCAACCTATCCACAACTACCCAAACGGCATCCTTTCTACCTACGGTCTTAGGCAAAGCCATAACAAAGTCCATGGAGATGGATTCCCATTTCCACAACGGAACATTCAAAGGTTGTAGCAAACCACCGGGTCTCTTATGTTCAATCTTCACTTGTTGACAAGTAAGACATCTTCCAACATATGACACAATGTTATTCTTCATGTTAGGCCACCAAAATTGAAGTTTCAAATCCTTATACATCATGTCACCTCCGGGGTGAATCGAGTAAGGGGACAAATGAGCCTCATCTAGCACTCTTTTCCTTAAGTCCACGACATCGGGGACATACATGCGGCCTCGGTAGCGGAGGTATCCACTAGCATCCATATCACAATCCTTAGCTTTCCCTTCAAGAATCTTGGCTTGAAAACTCTTAAAGGTAGCATCATCCACAAGGTTATCTAGAATCTCACGGTGAAGAACGGGCTCGGCCACCATAGCACCAAGATAATCAAAACCACTCTCCACAAGTTGCAAACTCAACTTACGAAAATCGGCACAAACGTCATCGGGGAGTACACGAATGACACTCAAGGAATGAGTCGGCTTCCTACTAAAGGCATCGACAACCACATTAGCTCTTCCTTCATGGTATAACAACACCACATCATAGTCATTAACTAGCTCCAACCATCGTCGTTGTCTCATATTCAACTCATTTTGGGTAAAGATATACCTCAAACTCTTATGATCGGTGTAGATACGACAATGAACTCCAATGAGATAGTGTCTCCACATCTTTAACGCATGAAAAATGGCGGCTAACTCAAGATCATGAGTAGGATAGTTCACCTCATGAACTCTCAATTGTCGCGACGCATAAGCAACAACTCTCCTATTTTGCATGAGAACATAACCTAATCCCATCTTAGAAGCGTCGCAAAAGACATCAAAATCAATTCCATCCTCGGGCAAGGTCAACACAGGAGCGGTAGTCAACCTTCTCTTCAATTCTTGGAATGCTTCTTCACAAGACTCAGTCCAAAGGAACTTGGTTTCCTTCTTCAAAAGTTGGGTCATCGGCCTAGCAAGCTTAGAGAAATTTTTCACAAAACGACGGTAATAACCCGACAAACCCAAGAAACTACGGATTTCACCAACATCGGAAGGGCTCTTCCACTCAACCACAACTTCAATATTTGAAGCCTTTACCATAACACCATCCATGGAAATCACATGACCAAGGAAAGACACTTTAGACAACCAAAATTCCCACTTAGAGAATTTGGCGAACCACTTTTGACGACGGAGGATCTCCAAAATAATACGAAGATGATCGGCATGCTCTTCCTCGGACTTGGAAAAGATGAGAATATCGTCGATAAACACTACAACACACTTGTCCAAGAACTCACTAAAAGTTTGGTTCATTTGCTCCATGAATATAGCGGGGGCATTGGTCAATCCAAAGGGCATCACCTTAATCTCAAAGTGTCCATACCTTGTGCTAAAGGCGGTCTTAGGGATATCGGACTCACGAACGGGAATTTGATGATAACCGGATCTCAAATCAATCTTGGAAAAGGTAGAAGCACCTTTGAGTTGATCGAACAAATCTTCAATCCTTGGTAGGGGATACTTTTTCTTGATAGTAACACGGTTAAGCTCACGGTAGTCAATGCAAAGTCTCATGGATCCATCTTTCTTCTTCACAAATAGAACGGGAGCACCCCAAGGTGAGGTACTTGGTCTAATGAATCCTTTCTCAATCATCTTATCAAGTTGCTTCCTCAACTCCTTCAACTCGGTTGGCGACATACGATATGAGGCTTTAGCAATCGGACCGGTTCCGGGCACAAGGTCGATAGAGAACTCAACGTCACGCTCGGGAGGAATTCCGGGCAAGTCTTCGGGAAAGACATCAGCGAACTCACAAACCACGGGCACTTCTTCGATCCTTGGTAGAGAAGGGGAGGTAGAAGTTACCACATAAATAAATATTTGGTAACATTTCCTCTTCAAACTCATCAACTTCAAAGCGGAAATCATCTTCACACCAACTTGGGAACGGACTCCTTTATAAGACACACGGGTGCCTAGCGGACTCTTGAGGCAAATCTTTTGGTCTCTACACTCGAATCTTGCATCATACTTTGACAACCAATCCATACCCAAAATTACATCGAATTCCTCAAGAGGGAAACGAAGTAGGTTAGCGGGGGACAAGGTTCCCGAAATAGAGATAGGAATGTCGGAGAAAGAAAGGGAACAAGAGAATATTTCTCTGGAAGGTAAGGATATAGAAGTTTCCTCACTAGGAATGGGCTCAAGGGCTAGTTTTTCCGAAAACTTGGAGGATATAAAATATAGAGATGCTCCGGTATCAAATAAAATAAGGCAAGGTTGATCAAAAATTGAGAACATACCCGTAATGATATCGGGATGAGCGGCGGCTTCGGCTCGACTCATGACAAATATGGTTCCTCTTGGCCTAGCATTTGGAGTAGAAGCATCCTTCTTCTCGGGGCAATTGGCAACAAGATGTCCGGGCTTCTTACAATGAAAGCAAGTTAAGGGCTTGCCATATCATCCAATTCCGGGGTGTAGAGCTTGTCTACAATGGTAGCACTTACGGTCTTTCTCAAGCTTATTGGTTGAGGTGTGAGCTTGTCCTCTTGGTTCTTGAACTCTTGGTTCTTGTCCTCCATGGTCTTGTATCCTTGGCACAAATCTCCTCTTGTTGGCATAGTTTGAAGTAGAAGGCACAAATGGTCTATTGCCATGAAAGTTAGGACGGTAAGAATGAGAAGAAGAGTGGGGCTTGGCTTCTTCTTCAATAGCCTTCAAAGAGCTTTCAGCCTAAATGGCATCATCATAGACTTAAACAAAGGTAGTTGAGTTTCTTCTCACCATGATTTCCACCTTAGGATTCAACTTGTTCTTGTAGAAGTACACACGATCCTCTTCATCTTTCACGAACTTGGAGGCATAATGAGCAAGTTCATTAAACTTATCGGTGTAGGCTTGAATCGATAGCTTTCCTTGCTTGAAGTCCATGAACTCCTTCAACCTTTGTTGTTTGAGCTCCTTAGGGTAGAAGCGAGTTTCCACAAGTGATTTGAAGCGGCTCCAATCAAAGTTAGAGTCTTGAGCGACGGTAGGACCGGTCAAAGTCCACCATCTATCGGCTTCCTTCACAAGAAAGTGGGAGGCTAACTTCACCTTGTCCTCCTCTCGGGCATCAAAGAGAGAGAAGTTCTTCTCCATGTCACGAAACCACTCCGAGAGAACAACGGGATCCACTTCACCACCATAGGTCCTAGCCTTGTTCCTTGCTAGTTGACTTGAAATCCAAGCATAGCTTCCTTGACAGTTAGCTTCCTTGACAATTAGCACAGAGATAATTACTTACGGTAACCGGAAAATCATGATTAGTAGGCATAGTGAAACAAGAATAATTACGCACGTATGAGAGAAGAATAATTAGGTCAAACGGTCACATATTGACTCGACTCAAAGTGTAAGACAAATACGAAGTATTGACGGAGTATCCGACTCAGAGGCTACCTTTAAAGCATGTCCGAGATACCACACACAAGACTACATCCTAGACTCCAACCTCCTGGTAGGACGACGATCATAATACGGTCCTAGTCTAAACCTGGATCCAGACTCTCGGGATGGACGACACCCGATTCGACATGCGGTGACCCATCCGCATCCAAGACTTGAAACGTGGCACACATAACCGTGACCAAAGGTCGAGTAACCCCAAATCGGAAACATGGCATTTAACCGTGACCAAAGGTCCGAAGAGGCGGAAGGATAACCCAATCCGAAAACATGGCACACATAACCGTGACCAAAGGTCCGAAAAGGTAAATAAGGAGTATCAAGTCGTCACACAATGTAGATCGTCACACTTGGGTCCAAATAAGAGAACAACAATAATTTGCATGATCATAACATAGATAAGTCTTAAAGTAACTAATTACCAATAAGGAAGAAGATACATGCATAAGACAATGATGATTAGAAGTTGCATGTGAAAAGGGGCACACGGGGTCTCCCAGCCGGGAGGGGTACCGGCGGTCAGGCCACCGGCTGGGGCAACACTCAATATTTAGAAATTTTAAAAAGCTTAGAGCGCTCTCCCAGCCGGGTGGGGCACCGGCTACCGGGCCACCGGTTGGGAGTATACACCCATATCCAAAAATTCACAAAAACTTACAGAGAACTCCCAGCCGGGTGGAGCGCCGGCTGCCGCGCCACCGGATGGGAATACACACTCCTTTGAAAATCCACTAAAGTTATAGCGATCTTCCAGCCGGGTGGTGTACCGGCTGCCGGGCCACCAGCTGGGAGTACATTCTCCTCAAATTTAACAAAATACTTACAGCGAACTCCCAGCCGGGTGGAGCACCGGCTGCTGGGCCACCGGCTGGGAGTACACAGTACTCGAACAGTGCAAATCGACTCCCAAAACACTTTGAAACCAACTAAAATCGTTTCACAACAAGTATTTACGTATCTTAGCATGATTCTAACTCGGAAAAACAACATACTTGAGATGGTATTCAGCAATTACGGATTTAAATGATAAAGCATGGAACTTTCATCAAACATATGAGAATTTACATACAAGCACGTTATTCAACATTCAATTAACACAAATTATGAAAGATACTAATTTTAACATTCATATGAGTTTAATACTACATAAAATCACACAATTTTAACAAAAAAGTCGAGTAACCCCACCGTTACTTTTTTGCACTTTAATCTTCTATTGAGTCGTCAATGATGTAGCTATCTTCTTCCTGGTCGCCTAAGCTTTCCCCTAAACACACAAATGAAAGAGTTAAGTCAAGAATCCACATCCTTGTAAGATGACCATTTCGAAATAGGAGGAAAGATGGTGACTTTCTTTTTTAGAAAGAAGGAGAACGAGACAAGGAAGAGAATGGCGCGAAAAGGAACGAGATTGGTGAAGAATTGAGTGAGATATGGTGATTTTAGGGTTGAGAGGAGATGGCTTAACAATGGTGATGTGTTTGTATAGGAATTTCAGAAATTAGAAGTGGAGGAGATGAAGTTGTGAGGGTTTAGGTGGGGTTTGTCAAGAGAAAAGAGAAGGAAAAAGGCCTATGAGTCACAATAAGCCCAATAACTCAAAATGAGTCGGTTTCCACTAGAATTTTCGTCCCAAGCCTACTATAACTCGAGACGGAGGATATTATTAACATTATCTATATTACCACTACCGTTATACGATTACGGCAATATTTTACAAAAATACGTTTTAAATTATAATTATTTAATAAAAATTACTTAAAATTTATTTAAATTATATGAAAAGCGCGGGGTGTTACAGTTGTTGTTCCGAAGTGCGGGGTTCACAATCACAAGTTTGGAAAGTTTATAGAAGATCATAGACGTAGAGCGAAATTTACTGAAGAACAGAAAGAATTGATTAAGCAGTCTCGGCGGTCTTATGTGAAACCGGGGATGGTTAGACATGCTTTTACGCTTAGGTATCCTAATCAACCGCCTCTGATTTTGAAACAAATTTATAATGAGAATGCCTGATTAAGTGCAAAAGATAGAGATAGGAGAAAACTGTACTGTCATGTTCAGAGGGGATTCAAATCATCAATTGCTGAAAGAATAATTTGATTTATTAGTCATTCCCTGTCAATTAGACAATAGACACAATAATAATACGAAGTATTAAATTGAACATGTACTGTCATGTTCAGAGGGGATTCAAATCGTCAATTAACTATTGTTGTTCTGACAAGACGGTTTATTCATGCACCCTAATATATAGAAAGACAGCAAAGTTGTAGATTTGTTTTAAGTATTATACTCTTTGCATAGAATAAAATCAACTTATACAAGCAACGAACTTCTTGTAATAATTGTGGAAAAATTAATTTGATTATTAGCCCCTCCATGTTACATACTTGCGTATTGAATTTAATACGAGTACTTCGTATAATTACTGGCCTTTTGATTAGTTACATACTTAAATAATTGTGGCTTGGGGATTCAAACCTTCAATTTTATAGTAGCTTAGAAAAACAACAAAGATTAAAATATTGAATGGAAGTAACAGCTTGTAATATACGTAAACACAGCTGAACGAAGTATTGACTAGAGTATTAAACTGCATACATTTTGCAGGCTTATCGTAACCAAGTCACTCTATGAGAATCATTGGATCCACAATTTTAAAATGTACTCTTCAATAATTCGTTAATAGTAGACTAGTTTAGATCCCGCGCAATAAATACGCGGTATTTTTAGAGTTTTTATTTTTGTATTACTTAATCATGCTAAATTAACACCCCATTAATTTTTCATATTTTACGTCATTATATTTTGATATGAGAAAAAAAAAAATTGAACTGTAACCAGAAAAACTGAGTAAAATTGAACAGAACTAATAGTGGTATCTCATTAATTGTTCATTTTTTCTAGTTATTTTATTTTGTTTCGAGAAAAAAAAATAAAAAACAAAAAACAAAAAAATAATTCAAGAGAATTGAGTAATGTGTTGAAATGTATTTTTTTAAAAAAAAAATTTTTTATACCACAAAGCTAGTTATTCCAATTTATAAATTCTCTCAATTTTTTTTGTTATAAAAGTAATCAAAACGTTTTATATTTTTGTTTATACATAGCATGAATAGTATGAGTCAAGTCATTCTCAAATAATAGCATTAATAAAAGATTTAATAATTTAAAATTTTATATTATTTATACTTTAAATAAAATATTATAATTTAGTGTTTAGTGAAAATTATATAATTTGAAGAAAAGATTAAATTTAATGAAAATAATTATATAATGAAATTACATTTTTTATTATTAATCACATTTATTAGTAAATACAATTAAATTCTCAATAGTTTTTTCCTTATTTAAAAAGATGCTTTTTGTAGAAAATTTATGAGTTCACTTATTCATTTAGTAAATAGGGAATTTATATTAACTTGGATCATAATTCAATTTTTGCAGCGATCTTCAAAATATATGGATAAGATGCACTGGTGCGGCAACTGCCAAGGTCCAACAAAATTGGAAAATAATTCCGCCATGTAAAGAGTTTATCTAAAAAGTAAAGTTTCTTGTAAAACTATTTTAAAATAAGACATTGTAAAACAATTTTCAAAATAATTTGATGCCCTTCTCGCCCCCAACATGGTAAGTAGGGGAAGTTAATTTAGTGGGGTTATTTTAGTAAAATTGCTTATGGTTTTACAATATCAATCGTCTAAAACCATTTTACACAATTTTTTTTATTACCTAAAATAGTATATAAAATATATATTCTGATCCTTAATTTTTTGAAATCAACATCTATTTACTAAAAGATTAGGTCTAATACTTGAGAATTTAGCGAATTTACTAGTTGCAACCTCTAACACAATACGACACATATTCCCCCTAACACCAGGGGCGGCCAATGGTATTTAGAGGCCCTGTTCAAATTTTATTAAGAGGCCCCATATAACATGGTTATACAAAAATTACATAATACGGAGTATATTATTAAACTGAACAACTTGTAATAATTGTGGAACAATTATTAATTTGATTATTATCCCTTCTATGTTACATACTTACGTATTGAATTTTGTAACGGACACAATAAAGGTGAATGTTACAATATCAATCATCATTAGTGATTACCCTATTAACTTGATAACTAGTTTTGTGACCTGTGAAAATCACGGGATGTTTTGTTTTAAGTGTGATATTTTTAGTGTTTCTAGAAATTGTAATTTTGTAAAATAACAAACCACATAGTAAGATCACCTCATGAATAATTGATGATAGATCATGTACTTAAATAACAGGCATTGACATGTTAACGTAAATATCAAAGTTGATCAATTAAATAAGTTAAGTAGGTGAAGAGTGCTATTTTTTCAAAGATAAAATGATGAAAAAACCCAACAAATACCAAAATAAATCATACATTTGAAACAATTAAAGAAATTATTAGTCATTCACGTTGATGTCGTCAATCTTGTAGTTAGTCTCCAATATATGTTTGTTTAATCAATCCTATTATTTCACTTCTACATATTGTCTTCGTTCTCCAATGAATCGTCCCTATGAAAAAAAAAATGACTCAGTAATTAGTATGAATTAACAAACAAATTAATTGTGTTTTATTAGAATTTTGACGTTTATTTTAAAAGTAAAATTGAACACCAATGTTTAACTTTGATTATAAATGTGTAACAAATTCTTGCACAAATTACGATATATAGTACAAGACAATTACGTTTGTTTTAAAAAATATAAATAGTTTGAATTACAAAAACAAATATTTTTTTTGTGTCAATTACGAAAACAAATATAAGACTATGAAATAATTTATCGTTATTTAAACAAAATTGTTACTCAAAATTTGTTCCAGAAACTTTCCAGCCCATTGACATTTGACACAATATATGTGCTCTTTTATTTAAGATTATCTACTAATAAACAATACATTCATAACTTATGAGTTTTATACCTTACATTTTCTTTACCTTTGATTTTACCTCATTTTTGTGCCTTTTGTATTTCTTCCCTCTTCAAAACATTAACATGGAAACAACTTGACAAACGAATAATAACATTGTCACATGTAAATCATTTAATAACCAAATGGAAAACATGAATTCAGATATAAAGCAAACAATTCATAAAAATAAAAATTATAAAAATTAAAATATACTTTGTAGGACTACACCACCACCATCACAACAACAACAAAAACAATATACAAATATATGTTCTCATCATAATCAAATAAATAAATTAATCCATAAAATATATAGCCCACCACTTGGAAACTGATGGGTAAATGGAAAATAGGTATTAATAAATAATTGAAGTGAATATAAACTCTTATATGTATTATTATAGCTTTTATAGCCATTACACAACCATAAATTCCAATATTTAAATTTTATTTTAATTTATTTTTGTGTTCATGGTTAAATAAGATAATTGAATGGCGAGAAACTCAAGAGGTGAATTAAATAAGAAAAATTGTTAATGAAAATGGCGGGGGTTAAGAAATATGAAATTTTTTAATCAATTTATTAACATATTTTATTATAAAAATTAATTAAATAGAAAAAATATTAATTAATTTGGTGGGTGTTAACTATTATGAAGAGTTTTAATCAATTTAGTAACATATTTTATTACAAAAATGAATTAAATAGGAAAAAACACTTAATAAAAATGTTGGGTGTTAAATAATATGAAAACTTTAATTAATCTATTAACATGCTTTATTACAAAAATTTCAATTAAAATGTCAATTTTAATTAAAAATTATGAACTTTGATGTAAATTTGTAAGGGATATAAGTTTTGAAGAATAATATCTTTAAATTAATGTCATGTAATAAAAAAGTTGATAATTCATTTCATATTTATTCGCCATGTCACATTAAAATTTGTCATGTCATGTGCAGTAAATGACGTGGCTTTCTGTTAATGCTAGGTGACATTGTATACGTGGCATTTTAAGTTCCCCTTTTAATAATATTGTATAGATAAAGCACATTTAATAAGTCTGAAGAGTTAAGAACGATTAACACCTAAGAGGGGAGGGGGTGAATTAGGTGTACCTTTTAAAAATTTTATCCTTAACTTAGTTAATTAACTACTTTGAGCTAAGAATAAAGAAGTACAAGACTTGAGAAACTTAATTGAATGTAAGTTCACAAGAAGGTACAAAGATTCTATGTCACAAGATAGGTGACTCGTGACACGAGAACTTGATTAGGTACATGCGAGAAATAGCAAAGTGGAAGAACGTAAAAGTAAATGAACAAACAAACGACATTTTAAAAATTGGTTCAGCCTCTACTCCGAGGCCTACGTCCAACCGTTATTTTATTGCTTGTTTAGAAATTTACTCAAACTTACTAAACCCCTTACAATGAAAATAACTCGCCAACCTACTCCGGTTGCACTCAAACTTAAAGCTACTTCGCTTCAAGAGTTTATGGGTTATATCTCAAGGTGTTACAGAATCTTGAATCTCAAGAGTTCACTTAAATGAACATGGAGATTACAATGAAGATCTAACACGAGAATCATGGAACAAACTCATCATGTCACATTACAGCGAACTGATACTTGGAGGTTTTACAGCTTTTTTCGAAAACAATTTTGAAGACTTAAAATCAGAAAAACGTTTTGCAAACACTTGAAGAACAAAGCTTTAAATGCACAAATGATTTGCAAGGTTTTACAATAAATGCTTTGGAAGTCTTAAGAAATAAATGTGACTAAGACACTCTATTTATAGTGGATTTAGTCTTAGGTAAGTACACTTTGAAAAATTAAATCCAATATTAAAATGATAGCTTTGAGTGATGGCAAGTGTTAGACTTATAGGCTTGGGGCTTAAGAAATCAGAAAACTTAAGCTTCTACACTCAACATGTGACAATTTACCAAAATGGCAAAAAGCTTTTCTTACTTTAGAAGTTTGACAAGTCTTTTTTGCCATTTTAGTAAAAGGTGTTTGCACAAATCTAGAGGCTTAGACAAGTGGGCTTGTGACTCCAAAATTTCAGATTATTTTCAAGCTTTTGAAAATTCAAATGTTTAAGGTTTAAGGTTTAAAGTTTGCAAAGTTTTGACACTTAAAAACATTTGGTCGAAAATTCCTCCTCCGTATGATAGTACCAGAAACCACAGTACAACGTACTGTTGCATGGTTTTGCCATTACTTGACTTTAAATGAGAATGTTACACTTACTCTTACATATGTCGACTAAGGCTTGGAAAATATCATTGTCTTGACTTCCTTGATTAGCTTGATCATCTTGAATCATTGTTGAAAGTCCATTTGATTGCTTCATTCACTAATTATTTCAACTAAGAGCAAACAATCAAATAACAAAGGGACTTGGCATCATCAATCCAATGTGTTCTAACAAATTCCCCATTTGATGATGACAAGTCCAAACATGTGTGATATTCCCCCTTAGCCCATGGTTAGTCGGTCTTTGGTCAATTTCAACATAAACATAATTAATAAACATGATCAAGGAAGTCAAAAGGTGCAACATGCTTGACCAAAGTAAAACATCTAATCATGGAAGCTAAGACATAATTAAGGTGGACGTTAGCCTAAGAGTTAGAAGATCACACATAGCATAATTAAACTACTTCCCCCTCTTGACATCGTCAAAGGAGGATGAAACATGTCCAAAAGTCAAGCAACACGATTTAAACACACACAAATAGTTCAAGCAAGATAAAAACAAACATCCGAAAGTGCAAGAGAGTGTCTTTTAAAGAACAACAAAGAGCCAAAGTTCATAAGGGAGGGCATTCTGAAGACGTTCAAGTAGATTTTCATTCATAGTGCGAAGATCACCTACGTCATCCCTTAACTTGGCCCGTTCTTTGACCAACCGATTCACAATTCCAAGGAGTTCATCCAACTTTGCTAGCACCACACCCATTTCAACGGTAGAACCTGCTGTAGAACCCGACTGATTCTTCCTTTCCAATTTTCCATTCTTAATCTCCAAGCTCATCCGAGAAAGAAGGCCCAGTGTCATTTCATCACTCAATTTCTCAATTGCAGGGCTTCCTTTCAACACTAATCCCTCCCTCACAAAGATGATCGAGAGCCACATACCATAAGGAACCACGACATTTTTGTCAAAGTTGCCGCTTTGGAACTCAGTGGACATCTCAAGAATTCGGTGAAACATAAGGCGAGGAAGGTTAATGGGTTTGTGCTTGACAATGTGATGAATCAGGAGCATGTCAAGGAGAGAACATCTCCCACGGCTATTGTTGGAAGGGACAAGGTTACGAAAAACCAGGTTAAAGATGAACCGGATGGGTGCGGTTAATTCAAAGGCATATATGTTGATAGGGCCATCGTCATCATGAGGTCGAAGAACCTTCATAACCTGGGTAGAGGTAACCTCATCAACTTCACCCCAATCACGTTTGGGGAAGGAGGTAAGCCCGACATCACAAATGTCCAGATGGGCAGCAAGTTGGTTGATTGTTAGGACAAAAGGGTTTCTGATTTATAAAGGCTGAGAGAGTTCCAGATTCAACATCTACCTTGACTGTTGCATAGAATTGGATGATTTCGGACAAGTACATGGGACTATATTTGTCCAACAAATTCACCCAACCCTGTGCATACATAGCCTCTTTGAAGTATTTGAAAGCAAGAGAGGTGTCATACCAGGATTTGTTATAACGCCTTCCACTGTGGAAGCAACAAATCAGCATACCGTGGCATATCTTGAAGATCTCCTCCGGGAGATCGAGAGAACTGAGATGGTTGAGGATATCATTCTTGAATGATTCGGCATAAGGAGCTATAACAAGGTCCATGCATGTGTTGAGAGGAACCTTCTCCTCAATGATCTCATTCTCATCAATGCTCGGCAAATCCCGATGATAACGAGCCCTTTTGGGTGCTTTGGTTTTTGATCCGGATCCCCTTTTTCTTTGAGTGACCTTGGGTTTTGGAGGGGATGCCTCCGGTGTCACATCCTCATCATCATCACCGAATATTTCAAGCATCTTTCGCTTGGACCGGGTTCGTGATGCGGGTTTTGAAAATAATGGGTCAAGCCCATCATCAAACACCACTGTGGCATCATCATGATCCTCAACATCAACAACTTCTTCATCAATTTTTTCAGCATTGGAACCGATTTCCCTTTCAACAGTGGAAGCCACCGTTGCATCAATCTCACTCCTCTCATCCTTTTTGGTTGCCTTAGAACCGGAGTCCTCTTCATCGGTGTCAATGTCCACTTCAGCATCTAGTTGGAGAGAGATAGGAGGATTCCTACTTCTTCCTCCTCTGCCACGACCACCGTCCCTTTTGGCGGTTGTCTTCTTTCGTGCAACGGTTGGTTTGGCAGTGGCAGAGATCTCATTTGGTTTGGCAGCGGTTTTGGGAGCCATCTTTTTCTTGGCAATGTATATTGGATTGAAAGTATTTCTGAGTTGAAGAACTTCCTTTGAAAATCTTGGAGGCATTTTAAGAGAGTGGAAAGAGAGAGGTTGTGACGGTTTTGAGAATCCGAAAAAGGTGAGGGTTGGTTTTTTGTTTAGTGGGTAATAGGGTGTGTTAGTGGAAACAAGGAAGTAAATGAGGGGTTGGTGTAATTAATCAAGGTGAGAGGACGGTTGAGTGTTGAGAGAGTGAGGCTAGGGTGTAGGCTTTTAGGAGTGATGGGACATAAAGTAATTTTGGAAGCTCAATGCAAAAAAAAAACAACTCAAGTGCACATAGACATTTGTTAATTTCATTTTGTTCGACATATGCATGCATTTTAACCATATTGACTGAAATTTACTTACACGTAAATCCTCCTTCTAATCAATCATTGGACAAAGTAATCTAATTTAGCGGTATGTCACCCAATAAACCAATTTCCGACCGAAGTCTTTCGAATTGTTCTCTTTCTAACGGTTTTGTAAGAATGTCCGCAATTTGATTTTCCGTTTTACAAAAGCTTAGACAAATATTACCTTTCTCAACTTGATCACGTAGAAAATGATGTCGTATGTCGATGTGTTTAGTTCGTGAGTGTTGTATAGGATTCTTTGATATATTAATTGCACTAGTGTTGTCACAAAATATAGGGGTAGTCTCGAAAATAAGGTCATAATCATGCAATTGTTGACGTACCCAAAGAATATGTGCACAACATAGAGCGGCACTCACATATTCGCTTTCGGCCGTGGACAATGCAACGGTATTTTGCTTCTTCGAAGCCCATGAAATGAGACACGGTCCTAGGAAAGTAGCAATGCCCGAGGTGCTTTTCCTATCTAATGTATCACCGGCATAGTCCGCATCCGAAAAACCTACAAGATCAAGTTCGTAGTGAGTTGGGTACCAAAGATATAGCCCTTGTGTTCCAATCAAATACCTAAAAATCCGTTTGACGGCTTTGAAATGAGATTCTTTAGGATTTGCTTGAAAACGGGCACAAGCACACACACTAAATTGTATGTCGGGTCGACTAGCGGTTAAGTAAAGTAAGGAACCGATCATACCTCGATAAACCTGTTCACTAATGCTCTTACCGTTTTCTTCTTTGTCAAGCTTGACTTTAGACACCATTAGTGTAGGCATAGGATTAGAATTAGTCAACCCAAACTTACTTAGCATTTCTTTTAAGTACTTTTGTTGGTGAATCATCGTTCCATTCTCACATTGTTTGATTTGAAGACCAAGAAAGAATCCAAATTCTCCCATCATACTCATTTCAAATTCAAGTCATCAAATCGAAAAGTACTTATAAAGAACATTGTTAGTTGCACCAAAAATAATGTCATCGACATATACTTGCACAAGCAACAGTTCATCTCCTTGTGACTTGATAAACAACGTTTTATCCACGGACCCACGTATGAAACCATTTTCCAATAGAAACTTTGAAAGCCTATCATACCAAGCCCTAGGAGCCTGTTTTAAACCATAGAGTGCTTTATCTAGTTTAAAAACGTGGTTGGGAAACTCGTTGTTTATAAAGCCCGGAGGTTGTTCAACGAACACTTCTTCATCAAGGTATCCATTTAAAAATGCGGTTTTGACATCCATTTGAAAAAGCTTTATACCTTGAAAAGACGCAAAAGCTACAAGCATTCGTATGGCTTCAAGCCTAGCTACCGGTGCAAACGTTTCATCGTAATCAATTCCTTCTTGTTGGTTAAAACCTTGCACCACTAGTCTAGCTTTATTCCTTACGATTTCTCCAACATCATCTAGCTTATTGCGAAAGACCCACCGTGTACCAATTACAGTACGTTGGGAGGGCCTAGGGACAAGATGCCATACCTTGTTCCTTTCGAATTGCTCCAATTCCTCTTGCATTGCAATCATCCAAAGATTCATCGATCAAGGCTCTTTGTGACATGGTCCAGTTCGATTTTTGAGATGAAGGCATTGTGTGCACAGAAATTTTGAAGCGATGATCTGGTTTTTATTCCAGAGGTTAGGTCACTGGTTAAGTTTGATAAAGGATGTGAGCTTTGGTGTTTCCATTTCTTGGGGATAAGTGAGTTAGAGGATTCGGTTTGTTCGTCTGCAACAGTAGAGGGGACTGTTGCATGAGGATTGTTTGAAGGAGGTGATTGTGGTTCGTTTATGATTAGGTTGGGTTGTTCTTCACCATCCTTGTTCCCCCTGGATGAGGTAGCATCATCTTGTGTAGGAGGACGATTAGTTCCCCCGAATTTTGCGCATCCTCGCTCATGCAACAAAGTGGCTCCAACTGTTGCTCGGCTTCTTCTACCACTTGATCCATTTCATGTCGTATCATACCAATCTCAAAATCATCATCATATTCATCATCCTCATCATCAACCTGTGTGTTTGACACAAAAAGACTAGATTCATCAAATATTACATGAACGCTTTCTTCCATTTTCATAGTCCTTTTGTTATAAACTTTATAGGCTTTACTATGATCGGAATAACCAACAAAAACTCCTTCATCACTACGAGCATCAAATTTGCCAAGGTTGTCTTTTCCATTATTGTGCACAAAGCATTTACTACCAAAGCATTTTAAATGTGAAAGATTAGGTTTTCTTCCTCGTAGTATTTCATAGGGAGTTTTCTCAATGATTTTTCTAATCATGACACGGTTGTAAATATAACAAGATGTGTTTACGGCTTCGGCCCAAAAATTCTTGGGAACCTTAGAGCTAATGAGCATGGTCCTAGCCATATTTTCAAGAGTTCGATTCATTCGTTCCACAACCCCATTTTGTTGTGGGGTTCTTGCGGCCGAAAAGTTATGACTAACACCATACTCATTACAATAGGACTCAAATGACGAGTTCTCAAACTCGGTTTCATGGTCGGATCTCAATGAGACAAGTTTATAACCAAATTTGTTTTGAACCTTTTTTACCCAAATTAAGAACTCATCAAATGTTTGATCCTTAGAACTTAAGAAGAGAAGCCAAACAAATCTTGTGAAGTCATCTACAATGATACAAATAAAACGACTTCCACCTCTACTCACAACTCGCATGGGACCACATAAATCAATATGAATGAGTTCAAGAGGTAAGGAAGTGCTAACAACCTTTTTGGATTTAAAAGAGCACTTAACTTGTTTTCCTTTAACACAATCATCTCAAAGTGATTTAAATTCAAATTTAATGTTAGGAATGCCGTCAACTAGATCAAGTTTCGTAAGGGTGTTAAGTGTCTTAGCATTTACATGACCAAGTCGTTTGTGCCAAAGCCAAGGGTCGTTCTTTTGAACACTCATGCATGATAGTGATTGACCCGAAAATGCATACAAGTTGGTCATGTAGACATCTTAAACACGTTTACCTTCAATTATGAGTTCTCTAGTTTTTCCATTGATGATTCTACATTCACTAGCAAGAAATTCAACAATATTACCTCGATCACAAAGTTGTGAAATGCTTAAGAGATTGTGTTTCAAACCTTTGACAAGCAACACTTTGTCCACGCATAATGACTTTGACTTACCAACCTTTCCAATACCAATGATTTCACCTTTCTTGTTGTCGCCAAAAGTCACCATGCCACCATCGTAGGCTTCTAGCGAGAGGAATTGGTTTTCATCTCCTGTCATGTGACGAGAGCATCCACTGTCTAAGTACCAATTGTTGCTGCCCCTCACTAATGCCTATAAGAAATCAAACACTTAGTTTAGGAACCCAAACAAGTTTGGGCTCCTTCTTGACAACGACCTTTTTGACTTCCTCTTTCTTTATCCACACTTGTTTAGCATTTTTAGTGTTTATTTCTAAGTCACGGACTCTTTTGTCACAACCATTAAACTCATGACCTGTTTTGCCACAATAGTTACAAATGATGTACTCAGGAAGACCATCATACTTCCTTCTTCGGAAGTCAGTTGGACTTGGATCCTGGTTTCGAGTGCAACAGTGTGTGCTACTGTTGCATTTGAAACCAAGTCCAGCATTCTTTGCAAATTCTTCATATTCTTGTGATTGTTTCAAGAGAAACTCCAAAACATTCTGACTTCCTTCCCATTTTAAGTAGAACATCTTAGCCTGATCTAGCTCTTTAGTTAATGTTTCGATTTTAGCAAGATGATTAAGATTCAATTTACCTAAATTGTTGAAAGCTTGTTTTGCAAGTCTTGCTTCATCACTAAGTAACATCCCAATTTGTTCCAATTGTTTATTATCCCTTTGACATAATTTGAGGTCAGCTAGGAGAGTTTCACGTTCCTTAGTTAAAGAAGACACTAATTTCGTGAGAGTATCTATTTCTTTTCTCGAATCAGATGCCACAGTAGAGACCTCTGTGGCATGAGTCTGTTCAGCTCTTTTTAACATCTCAATTTGAGCAAGAAGGTCATCATTTAATTTTTGAGCTCGTTCTAAGGCACTTTTGACATGACTAGACTCATCATTTAACATTTCAGCAATCTTAACAAGATCATCTTTTTCGTTGTTACGAGTAGCTAAGTCAATCAAAAGTTGGTCACGTTCTTGTGTTAGTGATGACACATTTCCTTTAGAACTGGATGCAACAGTACAGGGATCTGTTGCACTGGTTTCATCGACTTTGTTGGCTAAAAACAAATTTTGTTTTCGAAGCTTTTTGATTTCTTTTTCAAGACCCAACATGGAACTAGGTTGATCATTCTCATTTAGACTTTCTTTTAGGACTACATTTTCCTCAGCTATGTCCTCAATTTTGATTTGCATAGCTTCCAACTTATTAGTTTGGACACGACATTTATCTATGAATTGATCTAGGAGGAGACAAACTTTATCTTTAGAGAAAGATCGAACCTTTTTCTTGAGCTTAATTACCTCATGGTCTGAATCAGAGTCTGAATCCGCGGAGTGAGCCATAAGACACTTGATGTCTTCTTTATTTGATGATTTGGAAGCATTTTTTGAGGAACTAGACGAGATGCTAAGTTTGGCGTCTAATTCATCCTCAAGGACATCGTCCTCTTCAGAATCAGACATGCCCCAAATAGCAGTCATTACCTTGTTTTTGTAATCACGTTTTGCAAAGTCACGTTTTTCCTTAGATTTGATATCGTTCCACTTTGGGCATTCCTTGATTTGGTGACCTTTGTCACCACATTTAAAACAACCAACAGTGGAGTTAGATCTTCTCTTAGGAAAACGGCGTTTACTAGAGTTGTTACTATACCTTTGAGAGTTTCGACCATTGATCATGCCAACAATGTTTTTAGTAAACATTGCAAACTCACCATCTTCATCCTCCTCATCACTTGAGAGAGCATTAAGAGCGAGTCCTTTCCCTTTAGAGCTTTCAATAGAACGCTTCATGAGAGTTAACTCATGAGCCATAAGTGAGCCCATAAGTTCATCAAGGGTGAGCAATGAAAGGTCCTTAGCTTCCTCAATAGCCGTAACCTTCGGTTGCCACTTTTCAGTTAGGCTACGAAGGATTTTACGGACTAAATCCTCGGATTGAAAACTCCTACCTAAACTCTTAAGGTCATTGACAATACTAGAAAAACGTGATGACAAACTATTAATTGACTCATCTCGTTCCATATTGAACATCTCATATTGTTGCATGAGAAGATCAATACGGTATTTCTTGACTTGTGACGTTCCCTCATAGGCAAGGTTTAGGGTGTCCCAAATCTCTTTGGCCGAAGCACATCCAGATATACGATTAATCTCTTGGTCACCGATCCCATATTGAAGAATGGACATGGCCTTAGAGTTTTTCTCGATTTTCTTATAGTCGGCCTCAACATACTTATCCTCACTTTTCAAGGAGCTAGTGCCATCAGCATTAGTCACTTCGATTTTGAGGGGACCCTTTTGAATGATTAACCAACATTCATAGTCCGTACTTTTGACATAGTGCTCCATGCGATGTTTCCACCAGGCATAGTTTTCTCCCTTGAAAACGGGATACTTAGTGTGTTTTGAATCGTCCATAACTATAGGATCATCTCTTTGGATTTAACCAATATCAAGAGCACAAGGCTCTGATACCAATTGAAGAGTTAAGAATGATTAACACCTAAGAGGGGGAGGGGGTGAATTAGGTGTACCTTTTAAAAATTTTATCCTTAACTTAGTTAATTAACTACTTTAAGCTAAGAATAAAGAAGTACAAGACTTGAGAAACTTAATTGAATGTAAGTTCACAAGAAGGTACAGCAGTTCTATGTCACAGTATAGGTGACTGTGACACAGAACTTGATTAGGTACATACGAGAAATAGCAAAGTGGAAGAACGTAAAAGTAAATGAACAAACAAACGACATTTTAAAAATTGGTTCAGCCTCTACTCCGAGGCCTACGTCCAACCGTTATTTTATTGCTTGTTTAGAAATTTACTCAAACTTACTAAACCCCTTACAATGAAAATAACTCGCCAACCTACTCCGGTTGCACTCAAACTTAAAGCTACTCCGCTTCAAGAGTTTATGAGTTATATCTCAAGGTGTTACAGAATCTTGAATCTCAAGAGTTCACTTAAATGAACATGGAGATTACAATGAAGATCTAACACGAGAATCATGGAACAAACTCATCATGTCACAAAGATCAAATGAATCGATACTTGGAGGTTTTACTGACTTTTTTCGAAAACAATTTTGAAGACTTAAAATCAGAAAAACGTTTTGCAAACACTTGAAGAACAAAGCTTTAAATGCACAAATGATTTGCAAGGTTTTACAATAAATGCTTTGGAAGTCTTAAGAAATAAATGTGACTAAGACACTCTATTTATAGTGGATTTAGTCTTAGGTAAGTACACTTTTGAAAAATTAAATCCAATATTAAAATGATAGCTTTGAGTGATGGTAAGTGTTAGACTTATAGGCTTGGGGCTTAAGAAATCAAAAAACTTAAGCTTCTACACTCAACATGTGACAATTTACCAAAATGTCAAAAAACTTTTCTTACTTTAGAAGTTTGACAAGTCCTTTTTGCCATTTTAGTAAAAGGTGTTTGCACAAATCTAGAGGCTTAGACAAGTGGGCTTGTGACTCCAAAATTTCAGATTATTTTCAAGCTTTTGAAAATTCAAATGTTTAAGGTTTAAGGTTTAAAGTTTGCAAAGTTTTGACACTTAAAAACATTTGGTCGAAAATTCCTCCTCCGTATGATAGTACCAGAAACCACAAGACAAACAGACATCTTGTTGCATGGTTTTGCCATTACTTGACTTTAAATGAGAATGTTACACTTACTCTTACATATGTCGACTAAGGCTTGGAAAATATCATTGTCTTGACTTCCTTGATTAGCTTGATCATCTTGAATCA